>NC_045792.1:18036053-18111625 GCF_009873245.2 Balaenoptera musculus
AGCATTACGACTGATAAAACTCTCAAGATTGGAATGTAAGGTCGAGAAGGAATCAGGTTCCACGTGAAGTCTCCCAACGTCTGCCCCTCAGAACACGGACTCATACACTCTTCTTTAAGACGCTATAAAATGACATATTTTCATATACACACACACGCCCCCTATTCCCACACCCACAGCAGAGATATGAATGTCTGCTATTCCGGGCCGGGGCCTGGGTTATGTCGCTGTAGAATTGCAGGCAAGCAGTTGCTCCAACGTCTTGTCCTGGAAGTCTGCTTCTGCCTGAGCTGATTTATTCCAAGGACCATCTGGGCTCGGAGAACAATGTGCTCTCCTATCTGAATGACCAGCCGTATTAGTCATACCCTCTTAACTCGACCCCTCCATCCCCTAATCTTCACACTTTCCTTCATTCCCTTTGACGGAGGCCAAGGACTGGCTCCCTTTTCTCACCTCTCCCTAGGCTGGAGAAGTTCGTCCAGGACAAAGAGCTCCGCCCTCGTGCCTGTGGGTCCAGCAGTCAAACTGGGACAGGCTGGATGAAAAGCTCCCCCCCCCAACTCTCCTGGCCCCCAGTGCCCTGTTTGGACATGGGGATAAACTCCCCCAACAATGCTCACCCCAGGATGCCCAGGGCTCCCAGGCCCCAAGCCAGATGGACTTGAGAATTAGCTCTCATGTCCATTAGCAACTCATGTCCTAAAAGCTCTCCTGGAACTGGCCCCACTCTGTTCTGAGAACCCACATGCTCCCCAGCGCTTGGACGTGTGGCTTGTCCAATACCGTCACATCCTTACCCACATCTGCCTTAAATTGTCCTCTAGCTGTTTAACATAGGAAGCATCGTATCTATTTTTTCTTTTCTTTTTCTTTTTTAAATTTTATTGAAGTACAGTTGATTCACAACGTGTTAATTTCTGCTGTACAGCAAAGTGACTCAGTTATACATGTATTTTTTTCCATTATGGTGTTAAGCTACATTTACTCCAGAGCAGGGAAGAAAAACAATCTTCTATTTTGATCTCCCTTATGGCCTAGCAATAGCGAGGTCCAGTGTCACAGCTCGATTCTGCAGTAAGAATGAATGACCCCCAACACAGAAACCCTGAATCTTCGGGCTGAATTTTAAAGAGTTTCAAATGCAGCCTCATCCCGCCTCCCGGCACTCTACCCAAGGGAGGGCCTGGGTTTCTCTGGGATGGGAAGGAGCCAGCACCTGTTCAGACCCCTAATCCAACATCATATACCTGCTCAGGAAATAAATTCCTTTTTATCAATAGAATTTCACTTGGATGCTACAAGATGCTGTTGATGTTTGTGACCTGTGGGTTCTGTCATGGTGGTTTTGTTGTTTCGTTTTTAGTGCTTAACTAGAGAGAGTGAATTAAAAAGAGAATTCTGGTCCATGGGGACATGCAAATCTCCAATTCTCATTCCCCACTCCAGTTCCCACTACACACAACCCCCATTCTTGTCTCTGCCATTCAGATGAGGCGGGTCTCAGTGCATTCTGTCACTTTGCCCCAACGTTACCACTCCATACACACACACACCCACACACACACACACGGCTTTCAGTTTATGTCTCGCCTCGTGCCAAGGCAGAATTGATGGTGATGAGCAAAGGAGACAGGAAAAAACTCAAGCAGACAATTAGCTGGGTTAGGTTTATGGCAACAGGCAGCAAACTCATTCATTTCATGTTTTGCAGAATATAAAAGCACTGAAACATTTTCATTTTAAATTCTTATCATTGGATTTAGTGCTTTTCTCTCGCAATGATTTGTGTTGCTTTTTAATTTTTACAGTCTCTACAGAAGCCAGATGCTACTGCCTAAGGACAAAATAATAAAAACCTACTGCAGTCATGAGTTACAGAACAAAAAAGAAGCTAGCAGTTGACAGAAGTTAATATCTCAATTTAACAGTGCTGCTTTGCTAATGATCCTTTGATATGTGTTTATTTAGAAAGGTCTGATCTTGACCTTGAAGGCAAACTCAACCTCAAAGTCTTTATGAGACAAGAAAAAGACTTTATTTATAGATTGGCTTTATGTCAATCACTCTGGCAGCTGGTCCCAAAATGCCAAGCCACCAGAGGAGGGCATTGAGGGAAAGTGGGACCCACATCCCCAGTGAAATGTTCATTCAGGGATCGGTGTGGGAGAGGGAAAGTGGAGGTCGGGGTTTTAGGGAAGGTCAAACCCAAATGGGGCCATGTTCTTGGCTTCCTCTGGAAGGAAGTCAGGGTGCTTATATTCCCTCTAGAAAATGAGACACAACCAAGCATCATAAACCTCAGAAAAGAGACACACGTGCAAAGGGATGGGGCGTGGGGCAGCAGGACCAGCTCTAAGGGTTCACCCGGACGAGACTTCCAGGAAGGGCTGTGCAGCAGGGCAAGGCCTGGTCTGAGAACCTTCCAGAACTGGACGGAGGACTGAACGTCCCACCCCCGGGAGCAGGAGGGGAGACCTGTCACCCCTTAAGGCCCCAGCAGTTCCGAGATTATTCCTTCAGCCTGACGGCCTCTTCTCTCCCGCCCCAGGCCAAGGGAGCTCCCTGGGGTTCGAGAATGCCAGGTGCGGGGCCCCTGGAGCTCCTCCTCACCGCTTGTCTATGGGAATCCCTGCAGAGGCCACGCCTGGAGGGCCCTCCAGAGACGGCCCTCTGCAGCCCAGGCCCATGCTTCTTCCTGCGAAGCCTGAGGCTGTCGGGGGCTGAGGCCCTCCTCAGCTAAACGGGGCCTTTTGCCCTCACGGTGTTCAGCTCATGATGCCCCCTCCTCCCAGTCTGTCCCTGGGAACTCTCCTCTCCTAGTCTCAGTGACCCTCAGAAGCTACTAACCACGCCTCCAGCCAGACTTCTGTTCTGAGCGCAAAATCCATAAATCCAAGTGCCCCCAGGATATTCCACAGGCACTTCTACTCAACGTGTCCAAGCCCGAAACCCAGACCCTCTACTCCCAATCCCGCCCCCCTTCCTGGATCTCTGTCTCAGTTGTCAGCACCATCACCCACTCTGTCACCCAGCCTAGATGCCTGGGTGCCATCCCAGAGGCTTCTTGTCCGCCGCTCCCGCATCCCAATCTGGCGAATGCTGGAGTACCTAAGACCTTCCCATACGTGTCCCCTCCTTGTCCTCCCAGAAAGGCACTGCCTCGTCCCAGACACCAGCATCCCCACCAGGATTCCCGCGAGAGCCTCCTGAACACAGCCCGTCTCTCCGAGACCTTCCCTCACACAACTGCCAGAGTGGCCTACTGCAAACTGATCTGATCTTGTAACTTCCATTTAAAGGCTTCCCAGGACCCTCCATCACCTACAGATAAAATCGAGGCTCCTTAAGACAGCCGAGCAAGACCTCTGTGGTCTGGGCCTGCCTTCCCCTCCAACCTCACCTGCCCCATCTGTCTCAGATGTGATGCTTAGGCCATACCACCACCGTTTCCGAGCACGCGTGGCTATTTCTTCTGTCCAGCTCTCCCTTCATCTTGGCTAATTTCTACTTCTTCTTTAAACCTTATGATGTCTTCTTCTCCAGGAAGTCTTATCTGTCTCCTGGGTATCTACGGTGCACCCTTCCTCCGGGTGCCCACAGTACCCCCTGTACAAACGTCTCCATCACTGCACCCAGCATTGTCTGTTATGATTACCTGCTTACGTGTCTGTCTTCCCACCTCTGAGTTCCCTGAATCAAGACACCAGGAGTTACCAATCCTTGTATCCCCAGCATTTAGCACATAGTAGGCACTCAATGAATGCTGAATGAATGAATGGCCAGCTGTTTTGCTTCTGAAAATTCTAGGAGCGGGGCGGGCTCGGGGTCGGGGGTGGGCGGTCCTTTAGTGACATGCCAGCTCAGTGAGAATCTGGATTTGGTACAGGGAAGGGGCAGTGATGCTTCACACATCCTTCATCTCCGGCTCTTAAGCGGAGGGAACGTGTGTGCTCTAGGCTGCCTTCAGTGTACGTGTTTTTAGGCTGCTAGCACCCAGTTTTCTCAGGTTTCTCTGGGGCCCAAACAGGTTCTTCCAGACCAGCTGGGTGGGCATTCCCCTGCCAAAGTTCATCAGTCTCCAAACGTGGGGCTGGAGCAATAATTCTCCCTATCCTTTCGCCCAGACTCCTTCAGACCGAAGGTAACAGCCAAGTCAGAGCCACTACTGACTCCAAGAGCAATTCATCAGCCTGGTGAGGGTGGGGCAAGGGAGGGAAGGCGGGGACAAGAGGAAGGAAGGCCCACCAGACAGCCCGGGCACAAGGCCAGCTGAGGTAAGACTCAAATCATGGCAACAAATGTCCCCACTCCATCCCTCGCTCTGCTAGGAAGTCATCAGCGCCCAGATCAGGGACTTCTTTTGCATTTGTCCCCACACCCAACATACTAAAGCTGCAGCCTTTACAGGCGCAGTGTGTACAAGGGAGAGGGGTGTGGGGAGACAGGGAGGAGTGTCCTCTTCCCAGCTCAGCAGCCGCATGGAAAGGTTCACTCAGGGCTGCAGGGCCTGTTCTTACCTTGTTCTTACTTGAGATAAAGTGGGAAAGGTGATAAGCAATGGAAACCACACCCTTATCTTGGCCTTCCTTCATGACGTACCCACACCCCCACCCTGGCTGCTCTGTTCAAGGACTTCACTCCCAAAGCCCTTCCTGTTCTGGGTTAGCACCATGGGCAGGGCACTGGCCACTGAGTCCAGCCCCCTGCCTCTGACTTACCAGATGGGAGTAGCCAACCCTTCTTCAGTTCTATTCATGGAGGATGCTTGAATTTTGTGGCCAACATCTATTACTCTTAAGGTGTGTAATCACAAAATCATTTAAATGCAACTTCTAAAAAATAAAAAATGTTGAAAAACTATAAAAAACGAACAGCACATGTATGTGTGCACACTCTAGAGATGGAGATGCCGCAGTCGCTTTTGAGAACGTCTTTTCAGTTCAGGAAGTTCTCACCAGCGTCTAACCGAAGTTTCTTCTCCTTATTTTTTTTTCCAGGCTCATTGTCTTTGTTGTAGGGTGAAGATAAAAGAAATTCCTTTTTACAGCCCGTGTACCTCTTTCTCTATGTTTCTATTCTCTTCCTTAGCACAGCTGGCAACAACTAAGTGGACTCAATATCTGCCAGTAGAGAGAGACTGGGATGGGCCGTCATGTTGTTCCCTTCCCCTTCTTGGTAGGAGCCAACTGGGAGAGGTGAGAGTTCTCGGTCATCTCGGGCTGGCAGGCCAGGTAACCCTTCTCCACAATCCCCCAGAATGAGGAACCTGAGCCCCATCCTCTACCGGAGGAGATAGTGGACGAGGGAACAGCTGAATTCCAAGGCCACTCAAGAGGAACAAGATGGCAACTTTAAAACAAGTTCTCTTACTGCAGGCAGCCGTCTTAGGCCCGGACTGAGTTATGAGTCCTTTGTGTTGAACAACTACTAGTTATCAGGTAAGTCATAAAGGATCATTCATAAAATTAGACGCACCACTTGTTTTTATAGCACTCATTAAGGAACATAAAAGACAATTCTTTTCAGCATTTGGGTGCTGAATTATAAATTCAATTAACTGGACACAGTTAAACTTCATAGATCTAGATATGCTTGTATCAAAGAGGCAACTCCCAACCACGAGCAGAAAAAAAAGAGGACATGCTCTCCCCCGCTGGCATTCCAGGTCCCCAGTGCCAACTGAGCAGTCTCTCTGCAGTCTTCCTCACTCACTTCTGCTTTTTTCCCCTTTGCTTGTAACTTTTTCTTGGCCTTGGGAAAGGAAATGGATTTTGAAATCCTGGGGAGAAAAGGCTTTGAATTCTCGGTCAAGATACAGAGCCTCTCTGTTCAGCCTCAGTTCACTCTGGGGATAATAATAGCCAGAGAGCTGTTGTAAGGGTTAAAGCGCAGCATAAATAATATACCTAGGGGGCTTCCCTGGTGGCGCAGTGGTTGGGAATCTGCCTGCCAATGCAGGGGATACGGGTTCAAGCCCTGGTCTGGGAAGATCCCACATGCCGCGGAGCGACTGGGCCCGTGAGCCACAACTACTGAGCCTGCGCGTCTGGAGCCTGTGCTCCGCAACGGGAGAGGCCGCGATAGTGAGAGGCCCACGCACCGCGATGAAGAGTGGCCTCCGCTCGCCGCAACTGGAGAAAGCCCTTGCACAGAAACGAAGACCCAACACAGGCAAAAATAAAAAATAAATAAATATTAAAATAAATAAATAAATAATATACCTAGCAGAGTCGCTGGTACCTGGTCAGCACACAATGAAAGGGAGATAGTTATCAGCATAATTTCCTAAAACACATTCATTTCAACCCCACCTCCCCTACTCAGTCTTTCCTAGTAATTCAATCGGCATTTACAGAAGAGCTAACGTGTACCAGCCCTGGGTTAGGTCTGGCAATGGAGCGATGAATAAGGCACAGCGCCCTTACTATGGGAGCCCAGAGAGGAGACTCGGTGTATCCTCGTTAACATAATCTTCCTCTAAATTCCTCTCCATGCACCACCCAGGCTGGCATCTGATTACACAGTGACCTTCTGCTGGTCTCTGGTTGATTTATATATGTCTATATAGTGTCACCCAGCAAATTTATGTTAGGATAGTGGGAAAAAAACAACAACATGAGCGCTGGCATCTGAAACCCTGCGTTCCAGCCCAGCTCTGAGACCTAAAGAATCAGAGTGGTTAACGCGGTTTAAGGATGAACTCTGTAGCCAATCGCTGGGGCTCAAATCCAGCTTGGCCACTTAACTACTGCTGTGTAACCTTGGGCAAGTTACCTAACTCCTCGGTTCCTGTTTCAGACTCTGTAAAACCAGGATGGTAACAGTACCTACTTCACAGCGGTTTTACATAGATCGAAGAAGATCATGTGTTTAAAGTATTTAGAACTACCCGGCATAAAGCAAATGTTCAATCAGTTTTAGCTATAATGGTTATCAGATATATACCCCAGGGAAAGTTGTTCATGTCTTCCTCATCTGGAAACAAGAATGTTCACCTTGAAAAGTTGATACAAGGACTAAACAAAGTGATCGAAGTTAAGCATTAGCACAGTGCCTGGCACTCAGCAAATTCTATAAGAATTCGGTAAATGCTGGTTTCTCCTCTCACGAGCAAGAACCGGGTCTCACACCATTTTAGTATCTTCCTCACAGTGGTGCCCCACCAGCCCAAATTAGCATTCACTAATTTAACTGGAATAGGAAAGAAGGGAATAGAAAGGAATTGGGATTTCTAAAGCAACTCCTGAGAAGACAATTCTTTGCATTGTATTTTTTAAAGTGGGCGCGAGAAGGACAAAATCAGGAATATGGCGACAGGAGTTTCATGTGACTCCCACAAATAACTACTCTAGGCAAATAATTTCTCTGCCTGGCTTTCCAGCGTTGTTTGATGAGCTGAGAGGCACACGCAGGGTGCCCCAGTAACGTCTGTCTTCACTGTCCTGGGGCATCACCAGGTAAGTCGCCTAGGTAAGACTTCGAGGGTTAAACGCTCCCCTGCGGCAGGGAGGCCACAGCAGAGCAGCACGGTACATACAACGAGGTGTCCTGGCCTGTCCCAGCTCTGGGTGGCCCCTCTCACCACGGGTGGATGGAGAGAGACACTCCACTCAGGCCACTCCTGAGCTCAGCTCGGGGGAAAACTAACTGTTCAGAAGGACCTCCAGACCATCAGAGAGACAAGGACTCGGGGGAGGGATGCTGCTATTTTCTACCAAGCAGAGGACACAGAGCCCCTCTCTCTGTAGATTTGCAGGAAGGGGGCCACGGAGTCACTCTTTTGTGCCATGTGAGCACACACTGTCTATTCAGAGGCCGGGGCATTCCTCCAGCCCAAGGAACCTAGGAGTGGCCCCCAAGTCTCAAATATCTAGGATTTAAAAGCAACAACAGAGAATTCCCTGGCGGTCCAGTGGTTAGGACTCCACGCTTACACTTCCGGGGGCCCGGGGTTCGATCCCTGGTCGGGGAACTAAGATCCCGCAAGCCGCGTGGTGTGGCCAAACAAACAGATAAGTAATAAAAGCAACAAGAGTAACATCACGTTATCTTTACTTGGCATCCGAAACTTCGAGAAGCAACTCCACGTGCTACAAGGAGTAGCAGAAGGAGGGCCAGGAGAGCGGAGCCCAATACCAGACCCTACAACCAACCAGCTACGTGACTCTGAGTAAGTCTTTCCACCTGCTGAGGCTCCGTTTCCTCACCTGAAACAGGGGAACATGGCAGCAGAGGGACTGAAGTCCCTTTCTAGGTTTTTACAGCTATGCTACAGTTGAAGGACCACCTCTTTCCTTCCTGCTTGCCCAAGCTGGGGCCACACTTAGGCAGGGAGTGCAAGGAAACTCCAGTGATCCTTGAACGTGTCTGGGGAGGGGGAGAGACACAACAAAACCCTTTCCTTTCTTTCTTTCTTTCTTTTTTTTTTTTTTTCAAAGTCACTCCCAGCTTCTCGGGACACAAAAGTGTCTGTTAAGGTAAGTTAAACCTTCTCAAGATGAATTTTCCTGCTACTTTTAATTAAAAGTTCTTTAGAATTAAAAAGACACTATTCAGAAAAGGTTGAAAAAAAATTTCATTGACACTCCCCCCCACCCCCTCCCCCTTTTCCCAAGGCAAAGAAAAAGCTGTTTTGTGCACGGCTCCCCCAGTCCGCACTGTACAAAAGGAGGTGGATTGGCGGCAAGACACATGAGATGACCCTTTGACCCCAAACCGCTGACAAGTCCTCAATGGCATAAATACCAGATAATCAATCACATGCCAGGAGGGCGAGTCCCCCTGCCCTCGCCCCAGCGCCGGGGTTTATGAGAGATACACTGTAAATAGACACTGGCTTCTTACGAGAGGCCCCCTCGGCATTCCAGGGGCCGGCCATAATCCTGAACCGGGCCCGGCCAGATCCTTGACCATCTCGTTTTACAGCTTTCATCGCAAGCTTATAAAGCGCTTTTCCCTCCCAATCCCCCACTGAAAGTTGGACTTCTGGTATGAAATGAAGCCGGTCCTCACCCACCGCCCCCCCCATCTGAGAGGGGACTCTGAAAATAACTGCAAAGGAAGCTAGGTTAGAGGACCCACAAATGGGGCAGGTCACCCATCAAACCCCAGTGTGCTGGGGACTGGGAGGGATGGGTGTGTGTGACAGGAGCGATGCAGGGCCTGGGGAAGTGATGAAGAATCAGTAATAATACTGATGACAACAGGAATAGCAGTAGCTAATGTCTGTAAACACTTAGAGAGTGCACTGAGGTGCCATACACCATTCTAGGCTCTTCACATGTATCCTATTATCTATCCTCAAAAATAACTCTAGGAGGTAGGCACTGTCATGAATGTGCCCATTTTATAGATGAGGAAGTGGAGCTCAGAGTTCAAATAAGTTGCCCATTTAGTGGCTAAATGACAGGGAGGGATTTACACCCAGAGAAATGACTCAGGTCGAGATACCCACTCTGCTCCAACCTCCAAGTCCATGGATTTCTGCCTGGAAGGGGGAAATGTTGGAAATCAAGCCTTTAGATCAACCAGTACTTCAAGATCATACAGCAGCTGGATGGAAAGAGGCATTAAAAAAGTTCTGACGAATGTGGGTCTAAAAATCAATAGATCATCTGAATGGTGTTCAATTTCCAAGATAGCCGAGAACTGGTTCCAGAGGAGAAAGAGTTTTTCAATCCAGCTCATAAATTCTGACCCCCACTGTAGTGCAAGATTCTCAGCTCTGCCCTTTAGCTCACCTTGGACCCCACGAGCTTGGACAGCCAGCGCCAGGCCCAGATGTCTGTCTCTAAGGCAACAATGGTCTTCTGAACCTTTGCTTTTGCTCAGAGGGGTTTACCAAGGTCCTAAACCAGCCCCGGCAAACAGGGAGGTGGGGGGCAGGGAAAGGAAGACAGAGCCTCTTGGTGACTAATTTTGATAATGCTTTTGTGTCAGGGTCAAAGGTTAAATATGGCCACACTAATCCGCTTCTTCCAGAATTAAAGCACAGGGGAGATTTTTCTGTAGCTTAGCAAGAGGGCTTTTCTCATGGTTGGAGAAATGCTCCTGAGCAAGCCCACCAAATGGGGGCGCCTGGCTGTTGGAGACATTCTTGCATTTATTTGGACAGAACATCCCAGGTTCTGTTCGCTGGGTCAGAGTTATTTATTATTAAGACGAGGTGAAAGGAATGCAAAGTGGCACTTAAAAAATGTAACCGTCCCTCTGTCCAGCTCCACCCTCTTCTGAATAATGCTTCCTGAGATACCCAAGAAAGAAGAGGGGGAGAAAAACTGTGAGAATCACACATGCAAACTGCCAGCAAACTCTGGTTCTGAGAGAAACCGTAACAAGACACCAGACATTTGCTTCACAGGGAACCGAGCACTCCATTCATATTATTTCACTGAGGTTCACAGCAGCCCCGTCGGTAAGTGGGTTTTTTGGACCCCTTCCTACCAATGCAGAAGCTGACCGTCTAAAAGGGCAAGCGACTTGCCCAGAGTCTTGCTTCTAATAAGCAGCAACACCAGGGCTAGAAATAGTCTTTGTTGTTGTGACCGCAAGGAGACATACAGACAGGCACCCTTCCATGAAGAAATACGGGGCTCCCCAACAAACCAGAGACCCACAACAAAAGGCCAGAAGGAATTCGGGCCAGAAACATGTCTCCTGGATGCATTTCCTCGAAGCTGCCTCCCCCCCCAGGGAGGGGGTACCACTGAACTGGCAGGTGAGAGAGGAACGTACGTGGACGCAACCTGGGGGGCTGCCTGGAAGTGGCGGCTGCCGTGGAGGTGTCCCCTCTGTTCCTCCCACTCTGACCGGGAGCTCATTTCCCTCCTCCTTCACTGCCCCCTTCCTGGCTGAGGGAGCAGTCACCACCCTAAGGCAGAGAGGGGAGCTCCCAAGGGAAGCAATGGCCCTGCAAGAAATGACCGTGCAAGTGTCAACAACCTGCTGCTTCCCAGAGCCTCGGGGTCAGAGGCCAGGACGGAGCACAATGGTTTTCTCGAGCTGAAGGGTCCAGGGAGAGGGGCCTCTGCGGGGTCCCGGAAGGCGGCGGCTCTGAATCCAGCCACCGGGGTCTCCTGTCTTGCCCTTTTATATCCTTCTTCCCTCCACAAATGCCAGACACCACCAACCTCAGAGACAGGAGACCAAGAAAGGAAGGGGATTAGTAAAGCCTGCGTCTGCAAGCCTACACACGAAGGTTTATGCTATGAGACGTGGTGAGCAACTCAGGTGCCAACCCCACAAGGTAAATTTACCCTAAAGCAGCATGAGAAGAAAACTCAGGCTGAGCACCTCCTCCTGCCTCCAAGCCTTGCCTGCCCTCTGCCCTCATCAGAGCTGGACACCTGCCCTCCTGCGCTCCCGGAAATGCCTGTCACAGCCCTCCTCTTGCCTGCAAGCTCCTGGGGGGGTAGGTGAGGCGGCCTATCCTCGGATGCTGGCACCCATGCCCGTGCTTGGTGCTCCAATCACATGGGATGAATGAGGAAGAAATGACAGAGTTAAGGTTCCTTCTGGAACTTTCTCCACACTAGAGATTATGGATCTGGGATGGCTTGCACGTGGAATCTGTCTCATTGACCCATTCAGCTCATATTTAGTCAAAAATCCTAGGATACCTCTCCCTCTAACTGCTGCCCATCGTGTTACACTGAATACTTAATCACTGGATGGGCCAGCCTTCTTCCCTCATTATTTTCTCTGTAATTCAAAATATATGATAATAGTATTTGACGTGCTTTCATACAGTATTCACGCACGTGCAAGGCAGAGCACGGCAGGTGCAAAAGAGGAAGCCAGGGAAGGAAAAGGTCAGGAAGAGCTGGCGGGGGGGAGGATTTGGTGCAGTGGGCACAGACTGGGTATCCGAAGGGCAGAAACCATAGCCCCCAAGGGTCTCAAGAGATGTCACAATTATAACAGTACCTTAAATGTGAATTGTGCCTTTCACCTTACAAGGACGTCACTTCTTCCTAAGATCATTCTGGGCCTCACACCCCTCTTTGAGGTAAATGGGGCAAGTATGGAGTTCTCATTCTTCAGGTAAGGAATCTGAGACCTGCAGAGGTTGAGTGACTTGTCCAAGGCCATACAGTTGTCAAGCGAAGAGCAGAAACATGAATTCAGACAAGAACAGATTCCCCTTTCCTGCTTCTAACCAGGAAGCTCCCTTCACTGCTTTTGGTTAACCATACAACGAATATTTATTGAGTCAAAGCGTCCAGGGACCCAAAGATGGTTCAGACGCCCTGCCCCTAACACGTGGAGGCGCAAGATGGCCAAATGCTACAAGTGGGGTAGGTCCGTGGTGCAGGAGACGAAAAGAAG
This sequence comes from Balaenoptera musculus, assembly GCF_009873245.2. NCBI lineage: Eukaryota > Metazoa > Chordata > Mammalia > Artiodactyla > Balaenopteridae > Balaenoptera > Balaenoptera musculus. Next base: position 18,048,384 of record NC_045792.1, read on the forward strand.
GAGACACTTTCCACTGCTTGTCTGGGGGAAAGGTGTGACAGAGAAGGACACTGTCTCAGTCTGCTCGGGCTGCTATAGCAAAATGCTATGACTGAGCGGCCTAACCAACAGACATTTATTTCTCACAGTTCTGGAAGCTGGAAGTCCGAGATCAGCATGCTGGCATGGCTGGATTTCTGGTGAGGGCTCTCCCTGGCTTGCAGGTGGTCGCCTTCTATCTGTGTCCTCACATAGCAGGGGAGAGAGAGCTCTAGTCTCTTCCTCCTCTTATAAGGATACCAATCCCATTATGGGGGCTCCATCCTCATGACCTCATTTAAACCTGCCCAAGGTTCCGCCTCCAAATACCATCACATTGGAGGTTAGGCCTTCAACATAAGAATCGGGGTGGGGAGCGGGGTGGGGGGCAGACAGAAACATTTACGTAACATAAACAATGGAGCTGAGAAGAAATGGTCTAGGCAGACAAGACACAAGAAAGTCTGGGATTTTAGGGGAAGATACATGGAGAAGAAAACCAGCAAGGAGAGAATAGGAAATTATAAGTGACTCAGGATGAACACACTGCAGGTGGTAGCATGAGATGGCCTGAGACTGATTGGAGGCACTTTCTGGGCCAAGCAGTGGAGTCTGATCTTATCACATCCAGAAGTTCTCAACCTTGGTTTTACATGTGAATATCCTGGGGAGCTTTAGAAAACATCCATGCCTGGGCCCCATGCCGGAGATTCTGATTCAGCTGGTTTGGGATGGGAGCCCTTTCTTGCTATTTTTTTAAAAAGCTCCTCCAAATGATTTTCATGTGTAGCTGGTGTAAGACAATGAGGATCTTCTGAAGGATAAGCATGGGAGAGGCAACACTGGGTGTGCATTTCAGATGCCAGAGCCATCCTTCCCTGAGCTATAGTGCATGAGGCCAAGCCCTAAACCCAGGCTGGATCCACCAACTTCTCACCTATCCTCCACTGCCACCTCTATCTGACAGAACTGGGTCAGGGATCTGGAGACAATGGGGCTCTGCATGTCACCATCCGGGTCTTAGATGATAAACCTATCACCTGGGGTCCTTTCCCAGAGTCAGCTGCCTTCAGACCAGCGAGCTGCAGTCTAATCACGTGCTCCTGGGCGATCAGGCAGAGAAGGGATGTAACATGGGGGATACTGTGTGCAGGAACTACGGGTTTCTGGCTGCAGCAGACAGGATTTCAGGTAGACGCTGGGATGAGAGATACTCCCATCGCCACCCCTGGATCCCCACGGTACGTATCTTATTCAAGTGCCTTGTATCATTCATTACCTTTTAAGATACACCTATGTTTTCCCCCCTAGCAATGGTTAGCTTTCTGAAGGTAGGATTCGGGTCTGATTTTTCTATTTTGCAAAAAGCTCTTAGAACACTAGCGCTGGCAGGCGAGTGAGGTCTGAGGAAGTCCAGGGCACCTGCACTGTGCTTGCTCTTCTTAGACCTTCAGACGCCCTGGCAGCTCTCAGTGCAGACCCTGACAAATGGATAACCAATGAAGGCCACGTGGACAGAATCTCCTACTCTGGAGACTTCCAGGAAAAGGGAAGAGGATTATTTTCTGGAGATGGCAGAGTTGTAGATATCCTGGGGGACAGGAGGAGTGGTCCAAGACCAGGATTCCTGGGGTTCTAGCCCACACAGTATGTCTCTCTAACTTGCTGTGTGATCCTGAGCAAATCACTGAACCTCTCTGAGGCTCAGGATCTCCCTCCTTAATGCCTCTTGCCCCAGTTCTGAAGACTACAAATGTTAGAATCGAGACCTTGAATTAGCCTCTTCCAATTTGAATACCCCCAAACTGGGCCTAATATATGTCAATGGTGATTCCAAGGTTCTATTTTGGAAGGTGGGGCTGTAACACTATGACTCACGGTTGGATGAGGCCAAGTCCTCTTTCTGAGCAGCAGCCAGGCCCCCTTCCAACATCCGGGAGCTCAAGATGGGGAGCCCAGACAGCATCCCAGGACAGGGAGCCTGGTGAGGGCAGTGGCCAAGACCCCGCCTTCCAGACAACCTCTCTGGAGACAGGGGATCCCAAGTCATTTCAAAACAGAGAAACACTTGGTGCTCCTTCATTTGTCATAAACCTCAAGTGTGTTTCCCAGAGGAGAGAAGTCAGAGCGACTCCAGGGCCCAAGGGGCAGCTTTCAGATGCAAAGTCTCCCCCTTTTCAATTCCTGTAACTAAAATGAATATGGAAAAGATAATTACCTTTAAAACATACTTAATACTTGAACACATTATCTCCACCTGCAGAAAAAGAATGTTATCTGATGGGATCTTCCCCATAAGCTTAATCAAATTGCTATCTTAAAACTCTCTGGAGTCCTGTGAAACAGTAATAGAAAATCCGAGGCTGAGGCTGGAAGCATTTTATATTTGTTTGGTTGAGGGGAATGTGCATCCCATCTGACAATGGGCACTTAGAGACAAAGTCATTTCCAATCTGTAATGGATCTTCTCCTAGTGGGGGCAGGGAACATTTCATCTGACCCAAACCTGCAATCCCTCCGTTAGGTAACTTTTCCTAATGCTCAGAGAAGGAAATGCCAAAAGAAAAGCCTTTTTCCTAACACCTGTTTGGGGCTCTTCTTTGATAGGAAATCTTCTCTAGTTAGGCCTGGGACACTTAACGTATGGAGGTGCTTAATTACCTTGCTACTTCACTCTGGGCTTTAACTTGGCAAATAAATCGATGCCTAGATTTTCTTTGGTCTGCCCAGCCCCCAGGCAGTGCCATCCGTTAAGTTAGTAGAGAAGGTAAATTACCTGCCCAGATCCTGCCCAGGGCGACTGGCCATTTGCAAGGCTGGAGAAAACCAAAGGCAAACAGCTTCTAAGAAGATCAAATGTGAGGACTGGCTATGTTCCCAGCATCTCAAGCTTGCCTGGAATGGCCAAGTAAACAGCTGCTGCAGAAGTGCCTGGCCAGCCCAGTTCATCTTGTTGACAGAAGACGCGATAGGTAAGAGGTGATAACGTGCTGCATCTTTGTTAGACACTTCTCCCGCCAGCAGCCCCCGGAAGCTCCTTCACGTATGGGGGCTGGCTCCCCACCCCCCCCTGCCAAAGCATGGAGGGCAAAGGGGGCATCCCAGTGCACAAAGTAAGGCACATCAGGGCTTACAGAAAAACATGGGGGTAGGGGAGAATACTAGAGAAGCATTACAATAATCATCAAGATGCAGGTTTGTTGGCATGCAAGCAACGGATTACAAAATGGCATGCATTGCATATTATTGCCCCAATGTTGTTTAAAACAAAACAGAAAAAGACGGTGGGACTACAGGAGACACATTTCTTTTGTGTACATGTATCTTCTAATTTCCCCATACGGAGCACAAATATTACTTGTGTGATTCTTTTCTTAAAACAGGCTGCCTGGGTCCATGCTATCCATGTCCTGTCTTTGGTCAGAGTGACTCCTCCCAGGCATGAGAAGGTCTGGCTGTTGTTCTGGAGATCTGCAACACACGGCAACTCCCAGTCTCCTCCTGACTACGGATGTCAGATTCACATCCTTCACCTGTCGAGGGTCCTGACCCGATTCTTTCTTTCTCCCTTCCTTCCCGGTTCTGAAAATGGAGGCACGAGGGGAGGGGATCTCTGAGCTGCCTTCTGTGAACAGAATGATTCCAAAGGCACCACAGCCTCTTGCATTGTCTGAACGGTCACTATTCTGCAAACTGCTACTTATCTAGAAAATCCTGGGATGCAGCAGGTAAAGGGGATTGGGCTGAGTCTGTAAAACACAACAACAGACCTGGAAGTTGCTTTTCATTTTAGTGGAGATATAATTCATAAAGTATGAAACACACCCTTATAAAATACACAATCCAATGGTTTTTAATGTACTCAGAAAGTTGTACAACCATCATGAACACTAACTCCAGAACATTTTCATCACCCCAAAAAAGAAACTCCATACCCATTACTTGTCACTCTCTATTTTCCCTCCGCTCAGCCTCTAGCAACTACTAATCTGCTGTTTCTGTAGATCTGCCTATTCTGAACATTTTGCATAAATGGAATCATACAATATATAGCCTTTTGTGCCTGGCTTCTTTCATGTCGGTTTCAATATTCATCCATGGTGTAGCATGTAACTGCACTTCATTCCTTTTTATGGCTGGGTAATATTCTATCATGCAAATATACCACATTTTGCCTACCCATTCATCAGCTGATGGACAGTTGGGTTCCAGTTTCTGTTTTTTGGCTGTTTTAAATAATGCTGCTATGAACATTGTACACGTTTTTGTGTGGATGGGTGTTTTCAATTCTCCTGGGCTGGAAGCTGCTTTTTAAAAGTATTGATAAATTCTCATTATTAGCTTGTCATTTGTCTCCCTCACATATCAAAAAAAAAAAAAAAAGTACAGGATATTTAAAAGATGGTTTGAAAAATCTGAGACTTTCAACTACTTGGGTTCCAAGAAACTGACAGCTGTGGGTCCGTGTTGATCCCCAATCCCACACACGTACTTTTATTGCAACTCCTCTGCCCCTGCACCCCGGGGGCCATAGCGCTGCCATCTTTACCCCATGGGCTCCACCAGCCCTGTTCATCCTCTAAGCAAAAATCTGTGCTGTAGCATATGAAATATTTAAGCTGTTTTTCTAAATATATATATTATTTAGCCTACAGTCAATAAAATATTTACGTTGTTTGTCCCTCCCACCCCCAAATATCTGCATTATTTACAGTACAATCAGGGAAACATTAACCCTTGTTTATTGATTGACTGATTGATTGATTGCTGTGTTGGGTCTTCGTTGCCACACGTGGGCTTTCTCTAGTTGCGGCGAGCAGGGGCTACTCTTTGTTGCAGTGCGCGTAACCCTTGTTTTTTTTTTTTTGTTTTTAATTAATTAATTTATTTTTAGCTGTGCTGGGTCTTCGTTTCTGTGCGAGGGCTTTCTCTAGTTGCGGCGAGCGGGGGCCACTCTTCATCGCGGTGCGCGGGCCTCTCACTATCGTGGCCTCTCTTGTTGCGGAGCACAGGCTCCAGACGCGCAGGCTCAGTAGTTGTGGCTCACGGGCCCTGTTGCTCCGCGGCATGTGGGATCCTCCCAGACCAGGGCTCGAACCCGTGTCCCCTGCATTGGCAGGCAGACTCTCAACCACTGCGCCACCAGGGAAGCCCCTAACCCTTGTTTTTTGACTTGTGCATTTTCCCCTATTTCCAGAGTCCCTGGGTGTGCACAGCCATGAGAAGAGGCAATAGTGGGTTCTCTTGCCCAAGTCACAGAGCACGCCCTGCGGATGCAGGAGCTAACATGGTGTCCAAAGCCAGATGGATAGAACTGGTCACACCTGTCACCCCCATGGGACCAGAGGGCATATACCATAGAATTTCCGAGGGGCAGTTCTGGATGCCAAGCTCTGGATGTCACTAGTGTTGACATTTAGCTGCTCCCAGAATCTCCCCTCTGAGGAATGGGAGTTCATTCCTACTGATCCCTGGCCTGGGTCACCCCTCCAGGTGTGACCTCAGTCTTCACTTAGGTGTGATGAAAATCTCTCCTGCTACCCACTTCCTGTGCCAGGCCCTTGTAAACAGAGACAGTGGTTGTGACCCGTGAGCGCTGGCACAGGCCTCCCAGGGTACCGAGCTCTCCATCTGGCAGTTACCTGTCTTAACAGTGGGAGACTTGAGGCGCCTACCAGCGTAGCTGAGATATTAACGTCCTATATCTTCCTCAAAACCCATTTACTTGCACTTGTAGCCTTTTGTATTTAGAAATCCTCCTCCATGGAAAGAATGAGGCTCAAAGGTAATATTTTTATTATTTATAATGTGACCTTAATTTTAAAAATTATATAAGTAATACATGCCAATAAATAATATAATTATTATTACATAACAATAAAGAAAATAAATACTAATTATTATTATTCAGAAATAGATAAAGCAGAAGGTAAAACCTGCTTTGCTCTGTAATCCCATTCTCTAAAGACAATCACAGTTAATAGGTATAGAGCCTTATAGAATCTTACAGGATGGCTTCCGTATTTTATATTAAAGAAGATCACACTATACAGCCTTTTTCCCTACCCACCTTTTATCACACAAAACGTCGTGGACATCTTTCCCTGCAGGTACCATAATTAACAGAGTCCTTACCTTTGGACATGTAGGTTGTTCTCAATGCTTTGTAATTACATATAATGTTGCAATCAGCATCTCTAAGGGAAGCTAAAATAATTGATCTTTGGTGCATGAAGGCCAAAGCTGGGCATGAAACACCGAGGGTCTCTGAGCATCTGTGGCGCTGTCACAGGGGTGGCCTGCCCTGGGTTGCCAGCCCAGCTCTACAGCACACCCCTCCTTACTCAGACACCTCCGATGAAATGTCAAGGGTGTGAAATCAACTCTCTCATCTCCTGGTTGTTTAACTCAGGAGAGATTTTCTCTTCCTCCTCCTCCTTCCCTCCCACCCCCCTTAGTACCTCTACTTACCCTGCTTCTGTTTTGAATCTCTAAAATAATGTGACAAGTTAATGATGGTACAATTATCTAAATGTTTAACAGACATGTTATCTAAGTGAGTCGGATTGAGATTCCATCCCGCTGACAATAAACATCAATGGTGGAGCAGAAAGCGATAGGCAAATTATAGCAAACCCTGCAATTTCAATGCTATTAAATTTGGAGGAATAACAGCCTTGAGGCCTGTAAACTCTGAATAAAATAGGCCCTTGTGTTTGTCCAACTATTAAATCAAAATGCTACCAACATCCTAGAAAAAACAAGGCGATTTATGGCTTTTCAAGTTTCAGTTACACATTGGTTTTTATTAACTCCTTTCTGTCATTGGGCAGCCATGGTGTCATGAGGGAGAAGGGAGCACAGCCAGAGAGGAAGGGGTAGGAGTTGAAAAGATAAAGGAGACACAGACGGGGGGTGGGGATGGGAGGGAGGAGAGGTGAGTGGGAACCCAGGGTTGGGGGCTGGAGCTGATCATGGGGGATCTGGCATGAGGACCACGTGAAAGGGAAGGGGTAACTCTGAACAGGAGGATGACAGGTGACCCCAAAGTCCCATCAGACTCACCACCGGGGGCCCTGAACTTGAATCCCAGTCCTTCCACTGAACGAGTCATGTTACTTAAACCTCTCTGAGCCGGCGACTCCTCAGCAGTGATACAGGCAGTGAACCTGCCTCTTAGCGGGGTGATGCTGGCTCTATCAGATAATGTATAAAAGCACCAGTGCCAGCACAGTGCACGTTCTGAACAACAGTCCTCAAAGATCAAAACACTATCACATTTGGTCTGAAAATTTTAAATAATTTATCACCATTGTTCAAAAAATTAGATGTACATGATAGAAAGATAGACAGACGATAGAGATATTGCTTTATTTTTCTCTTTAGGGTGTGTGTGTGTGTGTGTGTGTGTGTGTGTGTGTGTGTGTGAAAAAGAGAAAAATAAAAGATATGGAAAAATGTTAATTGGCAAATCTAGGTGAAGGATATATATGGGAATTTCTTTTAGTAATCTGTAATTTTTCTGTATATTTGAAATTTTCAATTAAAAATATCATCATGATTTAAAAAAAGATCAAAACACTATCATTCCCCTCAAACTTCTGGAATAGTTTTTAAAAGGCAAAAGATCTTCACCTTTAATCTCCTTCACACACAGTTTGCATTTAATTTTTTATTGAATAAGCATCTAAATAAAATGAAAGAAATGCTTGCTAACTGGTGAGAGACAGAAACTGTAAACGTCCAAAGATCATATTAATCATAGTTTACAAATATGTTAAAGTTGAGAAAAATGTAGACCATCCATACAAGATTGGAATCTCAGGCTGTGCTTGGAACCGTGGAACCCCTCAAACAGCAATTTTTCTTACCTAATTCCCACTCCCCACATTTGAGAGAGGCAGAGAAACAAAGCAATTTGTCCCATGTCATAAAGCAAGCCTGTGACAGAGCCAGGATAAGAACTCAGTTCTCCTTTCTCCTAATTCATTATTGTTTTTCCAAATACCATGCGGCTGTCACACAATAACGTTCATCATTTCCACTACGATGGGAGGTTGGTGAAGGCGGGGACCAGTCCTGTTCGCTGCTGTATCCCTATTCCAGGACCCAGCATCAATGTCCAGCACAAAGCAGATGCTCAAGATGTCTATTGAGTGAATGAGCTTCAACCTTTTCTAACCCCAAATCAACCTCGGGTCAATTTTTCTCTCCAATCCCAAGAGAGCCAAACCTCTCAAAGCAGCAATGCTTCACATAAAAAGCACTGGGGTGATGGATGGGCAGAGCAAAGAGGATCTGTAGCGCAGTGAAACTCTTCTGTATGATACAATGGTGGATGCACATCACTATACATTTATCAAAGCCCAGAGAATTTACAACAAGAATGACCCGTTAACATAAACTTTGCGTGATAATGATGTGTCAATGTAGTTTCATCAGTTGTAACAAATACGCCACTCTGATGGGGGATGTTCACAGTGGGGGAGTTGGGGTGGGGTGGGGAGCAGAGGGTACATGGGAGTCTCTCTACTTTCCACTCAATTTTGCTGTAAATCTAAAATCACTCAAAAAAAAAAAAAAAACCCAACAAAATTTATTAATTAAAAAGAAGCACTGGGGGTCCATCCAGAAGGAGCCCAGAGGGACCCTGGGCGCCACTAGGGTGAACGGTGCAGAAGGATGGTTTGTCTGGGCCAGCAGGTGACAGCTGGGTTGTCCTTCCCTACGCCACAGCAAGCAGCTCCAACAGAGCCAAGAGCCCTGGGCTTGGAAAATAAAACTCTATATTAGGCATCAAACATGCCATTATAGTAGCAGCATGAAATGAGGTCAAGAGTAAGTCTATGCTGGTGAATTGACTGTACAAACAGCAGCACATGACTCTCCCTCCCAAAGCGCCCATGACATTCGGCAGCCGTTCCGAGCTCGGGCTTTCTCAGGTTCAATTCCCTGGCACGCCACGTGAAATGCTATACAAATCACCCCTGATATTTATAAAAGTCGAAAGCTATTATGTTTTCAATGGGGAGGTCATGCCAACCTAAGTGGAGTCCACGTGTCCGTCCGATGACCCCCTGCCCTGCCCTGCGCGTGCCCTCCAGCGTGGGCAGGGGTGTGAGGCTCACTCTGCCTTTTTTCCACGTCAAGTTTTGGGTAGATGAAGTTCTTTCTTGTCCGCTGGCCCTTCTCCCTTGCCCTCCCCCGTCCTCTGCGGCTGGGCACCCAGAGGCTGCCCTTGGGAGGAGGAGCCAGAACAGTTGCTGGTTTTCCTACTGCTGGAGGACAGGGGCCAGCCACCCTGACGCGGCTCCTCCGTGCCCAGTGCCGCCCCTCGTGCCAGGCCCGGGACAGGAGAGGGGCAAGGCCGGCACCACCCCGAGGGAAGGAATGCTGCTCACCCTTTCAAGTCTCTGAACTGCCTGCCCATCTACCACCGAAAGTCCTGCAGACAAGGACTTCATTTTCTCCTCTGAAGTTCAGGGCCGGAGACTGTCCCCAAAGCTTTTTCCAAGCATCGTTAATGTACCAGGAGGGAGAGAGGGGCCAGTGCAAGCAGGTAGCCAGCCGACGCCATTAAGGCGGGGGTATAGCGCTGTGCGTTCAAAGGGCGGGTGGTTACTGAGCTGGCGGGGGTATAGCGCTGTGCGTTCAAAGGGCGGGTGGTTACTGAGCTGGCAGGGGTATAGCGCTGTGCGTTCAAAGGGCGGGTGGTTACTGAGCTGGCGGGGGTATAGCGCTGTGCGTTCAAAGGGGGGGTGGTTACTGAGCTGCAGTGTGTGTGTGTGTGTGTGTGTGTGTGTGTGTGTGTGTGTGTGAGTGTTTTCTCATTGCCTTCTCCTTCCAAAGCCACAACAGTGTGCCTCCTAGCCTCCTTCACACTGAAAAGGAGAGGGCCCTGGGGCAGGGTGCCCTCCAGCACCTGCTCCCTGCTATCAGGGTAGGGCAGGTCCCGCAGCACGGATGCCCTTGACCACCAGGCATGTTAGCTGTTCCTGGACCGCAGGACCCTCCTGCAGCGGACACGGAGAGGATGAGAACCAGCATTTGCATCTGCTTGAGTGGCTTCCTCTGTGACGCAGGAAGGTGGAAATGAAGCAATTTTTTCTAGGCCAGTGAAAGAAAGTCCTTATTTTGCAGTCAGAGTGGAGAGAACTTTGGACTGGAAGTAAGAACCCGTGGGTCCTAATTCTAGTTTGGCTTGTTTGTTCTTAACTGACCCCCTTTTTCAAATATGGGCTTCTGAGCCCTAGTTTCCTAGGCTGTTGAACGGGCAGAGTTGAGCCCCCGGGCTGCACATTAGGTACAATGCCCAGGCCCACATGGGGAGGGAAGGCAGCAGTAAAACATGGGCTCTGGGGTGCAGGAGCCTGAGGCACACATTCTACCCACCCTGGACAGGCCGTCCTTAACCTGCTTCCGTTTTCTCTAGCAAAGAATAGGGAGGAAAAATGTCTATGTTTTAGGACTGTAATGAGGACTTAATAAAATTATATCTCCAAAGTATCCAATTGAGTAGAGCTATTATATTATCTGTACCCAAGGCAAATTTGCCCTACGTGTTCAGTTCTTCCACAACACTGTAGCCTTTAGGAAGGCAGGCACCAAGTTTTCTTCACCATTAGGCACTGGGTCCACAAAGCCCGTTGCACATAGAAGGTACTTTAAAACTTAGGGAATAAATGAATGAAGGAATGATGGGACAAACCAGCTGCATAGGCTATTCTGATCTGTAGCAAACCCAAGTCACTAACCTGGCTGACCTGGTGGGGCAGGGTGGGGGCTGGAGGAGAGAACGGAATTGCTTTGGGCCAAGTCTGGTGATCTAGTTCAACCTAGTGTCCGGGCCTCTAAGGCTTCCCTGAAGCTTCCTAGCCCCGGAACTCCTAAACCTAGGAATGACTTTAGCCTCTTTTCCTTACCAGGGCACTAAGAGGGGATAAGGAGGCATCACACAGAAGGTCTTATTTATATTTCCAGAATACCCAGGTTCCTAATGGTAACAGACATGGGCCAGGACACCAGAAGGGGACTCAAGATTCCTCAGCCTTCAAGGGCACCAACCAACGAGGTATCCTCTAAGATGTGGCAGGGCATGTCCCTGCTGCTCCTGGAAGGGGGAGCACCTGCTTCATGCTTTTCCCAGCTCTTTAGCTTGTCTGGCCTAGCTGTATACATCATTTGCTTAGATATTGGTAGAGGGTGGTCCCCCTGGGCAGCTTTGAGCATTCTAGCTAGGGCCTTAAATAAGATCTACCAAATCTGCTCTGTGAGATTATTCAACATGCAGAACTTCATTCTGCCCTCACCTCTCCCTACTGCACTTAGAGGGCTCCAGGGGCTGTTAGCTCTCTGGGCATGCTGGAAACGTCCTCTTGGCCGGAGGACAAGTCAGGGATCCTCAAAGATCCCATCACCTTGGAAAAGCAGCTGTACACCATTCCCATTCCTCCACCACCATTACCATCAACCTGGCCCTTCCCCTCTCACCTACCTAGTCAGGGGAATGGGTACCCTCCAAGACCTCTGGTGAAGACCATGACGGTTAAGTGTTAGTAACCACCACCACCATTTACTGAGAGTTTACTCCACGTAAGGCCTATGCTCAGTGCTTTCCATGGATCATCAAATTAAATCCTCACAATGTCCCTTGTACGATAGCATCATGGCCATCATGTTATCAAGGAGGAAGTGGAGGCTTAGGGAAGTGAAGCAACCTGCCCAAGCTCATAAAACGTGGAAGTGATGGGACTAGGATTTGAATCTAGACAGTCTGACACCAGATCCCAAGTTCTGGGTGTCACTATGCTCCGAATACCCTGAATGTCACACTCAGACGTCAGGTTCCAATGGTCCCTCTTCCCTGAAGCCTGCAAGACAAACCTGACCCATGCTATCAGGGCCCCAACTTGCCTAGTGAATAAAGCCCTCGGGAGGTCCTCCTCCCCACTCCCCTGCCTTTAGGCAGGTCCATCCTCGCCAAGTCGCCAACCGCACACCTGCCTTTCCTGCTTTTGGGGTTCTCATAGTGTCTCAGGCCTGGCCCCCAAACACTAGCATTGGCCTCATCTCCCCCATGCTCAGATCACACAGAGGCAGGCGCTCTGAGTTCCTTACATATGGATTAAAAGAGCTGTAGGTTCCTACAGCTCAACCCCAAGGCTGCGCCATTGAGCTCTCCTCACTCCCTCCCCCACAGGGCACACTGCAGACTGTCCCAACCCCCTCACCTTCAGCTCAGCAGCTGTGGTATCTCCCCTGCCTTCTAATTAATGCCACCTGATCCCAGCCGTTGCCCCCCCAGGCCTCTTCAAATCTCAAACGGGGACGTACAGTGGCTTGGACAACATTATGATTTGTAAAACCCACTCCTAATTAGTTTGACTTTGAATGAAGAGGGTAATTATTTTTAAATTTATTAACTGCTGCCTGGCCGGAGAAGTTTCCAGATCAAATGACACAGAGAAGCTATTTCTGTTCAGTGATGCAGCAATTTATATTACTGATCGGTCATTAAAACCTCTGGCACAAAACCACTTGCGTTTCCTGAGCCAAGATAGTGTCCATGTGTCAGATTTCAAACCCGGAGTATAAATTAAGCCATTAATGGTATTTATCAGTTTATCTGGACTTTAAAGAACTACTTACTAATTTAAGACATTCCTGATATAGAACCCAAGTGGTGCAGTGGAAGTGTGTGTGTACACGTGCGTGGATGTGTGTTTTCTCACTTTTTATTTTACTGAACAGTGTAAAAAAATTCTGATGTGTAAATGAAGTACAAGCATCTTGGGGAGCTGCAGAGCTGTTAATTCCTCACTGCTCTGCAACCCAAACATTTTGGAAGCAGCAGTGTTTTGCAATATGTATTTGTCATAATATAAAAGGTGTAAAGCGACTCTGTTTATCTCCTCAAAGTCTTCGCTGTAGCAAAACAGAAAACTGAAGTGTGACAACGAAGCCTAAGCCCAACCCAACCATAAGTGTGTCCTCCCTGAGCACCAGCCGGAGCCCACCAAGATCCTGGAGGGAGGGCTTCCTTGGTGGCGCAGTGGTTAAGAATCCGCCTGCCAATGCAGGGAACATGGGTTCAAGCCCTGGTCCGGGAAGATCCCACATGCCGTGGAGCAACTAAGCACTTGCGCCACAACTACTGAGCCTGCGCTCTAGAGCCCGCGAGTCACAACTACTGAAGCCCGCACGCCTAGAGCCCGTGCTCCGCAACAAGAGAAGCCACCGCGATGAGAAGCCCGTGCACCACAACGAAGAGTAGCCCCGCTCGCCGCAACTAGAGAAAAGCCCGTGCTCAGCAGCAAAGACCCAATGCAGCCAAAAATAAATAAATAAATTTATATATTAAAAAAAAAAGATCCTGGAGGGAGGGCACAGGGAAGGGTCACACACACCAGGACACAAATCCAGGGTAAGCGGGGTCGAAAGGATGAGACATGAAGATGACGTTTGTTTGACGAAAACAGAATTGGAAATACTTTCTACTAAATTCGTTTTTCAGTGTCAAGAATACCTGTGAGGCACCCTGAGGCACCCTGATCACTCATCTGATGCCATGCCACACATTAGCTCTGTGAATTCCGACATGGCGGGCGGCGTTGGGCATGGAACTCCCAGACCTGATCTGTTTCAGGGAAATTGTATCCTATCTCCCAAGGGGGACATGGGCATCAGGGTGTTGAGGATTCTTAGTTAAATGGGTCACAGGGATCCAAAAGAGCCCTGACCAGGACAGGGCCATGACCTACACGATCTCTCCCTAAACCGTTCAGCCACACACCCCCAGACAACAGTAAGTCAATGTGCAGGCAGCTGGGGGCTGGTGGAAAGGGCACTGAAGTTAGAGTTGGATCAAGTTCCAGCTCTTCACTTCCTAGTGGGGGGCTTCTAGGCCTCCATATCCTCATCTGTTAAATGGGTATAACAGAGGAAAGTGTTTGATAAACAAAGGTATCAGAAATATAAGGTGGGGACTTCCCTGACGGTTCAGCGGTTAAGACTCCACGCTTCCGCTGCAGGGGGCACAGGTTTGATCCCTGGTCGGGGAACTAAGATCCTACATGCCACGCGGCGTGGCCAAAAAAAAAAAAAATATATATATATATAAAGGTGGCATTACCATGACTTTACTCTCCCAGGGTCTCGATTGCTTTTCCTTTACAGAGTTCTCTCTCTGCCCTCCTGCTGGCTCTCCAACGATACCTGGTACCCCACTGGCTTTTCCCAGTCCAATAACATTAGCATCACTTTCAACATTCCTCATAACCAGGCCTCTCTCTTCCTCAGAGGCCCCCTGTCTTAGAATAGAGATGGCAACTAGATTTCAAGTTGTGTGCTTTCATTGATTATTAAAAGAGTCTAAGGATCTACCTGGGTTTTGCAGGAAACAGCACTATAGATGATAAACGGGCATCAGAAGAGCTGCCTCATTGCCAACCCAATGCTGAGGATAAGGCTGTTCCTGCCTCTCTCCCCAGCCAAGGGCACCCTGCCCCACACCAGGGCGTGGCCGAAGTCCGTCACTCAGAGGGAGCTTGCCTTGAGCTCACAGCCAGGTGGGGAGGGAGCCTTTCTCAAAGCATCCACCTTGGTCTCTCCTCCACAATCCGGATTCAACTCGGAGATAAAGCAAAAGTAAGTCTGAATGGGCTGGGACCCACCTCTGCTACAGGAAGGATGGGCACTACAGTCCTTGGCAGGGGAGGAGACTTGAAGGTCAGAAAGGATGAGGAACAAGGTTATTTACCTGCTAGACAGTGGAGTCAGATGCCCCCTCCTCAGCTTCTGACTCAAACTCCAGGTTCTTTCCAATCCTACCTGAAACTAATATCCTTTTTGGCAAAGTGTTGATCACTTTCAAGTCCTCACTGACTTAATAAATCCTGGAAGGGCACTGGTCCTAAGATGCCTCCTGATTTTCAAAGCTGAATCAATACCAAACTCTAAAAACAGGTTGGACTATCATTAATTCCTCTGAATTGTACACTTTAAAATAGTTAAAATGGCAGATTTTATGTATATATCTTTTACAACCGTTTTAAAAATACACTAATATATCAAAAGCCATTGAACTGGATACTTTAAACAGGTGAACAGGATGTAAATTATATCTCAATAAAGTTGTTTGATAAAGAAATACAGGGAGCACATCTGGGTTGCTCACCGCCATATCCCCAGTGGGTGCCAGGCACACAGAAGGTGCTCAATAAGTGTGTGGGGTCTGCTTGTGAACAATATCCCTATCTGCTCACCCAGCGGGGGACTCAGCCTCTCGCCCTGGCCCTAGCTGTGAGGGCAGCTTGCTCCCTTCTGCTGCAAATTTAATCTGGAGGGACAGAATTAAGCTGCTTGGCGAAGCTGGCTCAGATCTCAGTCTCCTCAGCCCCCTAGCTGGAATTCTCAGACTAGGATTGTTGGTTACGTATGTGGTCCAGCAATAAGAAACTGGCTGGGAGCCTGGGAGACCTACGTCCTCCCCTGGCTTTGAAGATGACCAGCTCTGGAACTCTGGGCAAAATCTTGCAAAGTTCCCTTCTCTAACAAAGCCAGGGGGTCACTGGCTGGAATGACAGCTCACCTAGAAAGTTCTCCTCCTAGTGCCACAGGCCAGGGCAGCACCAGCCCAAAGCCCTTGATACCAGGGCTAAGACGTATGTCTGCCACTCAGAGAGGCTGATTTTGTGAGGCAGAAGGACAAGAAGATATTGACGATAACTGTAACAGCAGCAGCAGTTGGTGACCTTCCTTCTTCCCCTGCGGTCCCTGTGGTCGCTTAGTGGCTTGTCCCCACAGATGGCTGCCCCAGTTCCTCTTCCCCTACGTGTCTGTCATTCCCCCCCGAGAAGGGGGGGTCTACTCTTCCATCCTTTGAACCTGAGGCTGCCCTGTGCCTGCTGAGAGCAATGAAATACGGCGGAAGTGATGCTATGTGTTTCCAGCCTAGCTTTTAAGAGGGCTGGCAGCTTCTGCTTCCTGACTCTTGGGAGTCCTGAGCAGGCAGGTGAGAAGTCCAGGCTGCTGTGTTGTAGAGAGAGGCCATGGGGTGGACAGGGAGGCAGATATATGAACGAGGAAGCCATAGTGGACACCCAGCCCTATCGAGCCTGCAGACACCTCCCGTCCCAGACACCATCCGACTGCAACCACGTGAGAGACCCCCAAGTGAAAACTGCCCAGCTGAGCACAGTCAACTGCAGAACTGTCTGAGATAATAACACATCGTGGCTTTAATCTACTGTTGGAGTGGTTTCTTCTACAGCAATTGATAACTGAAACATTCCTATGGTCAGTTCTCAACACAGGAACCAGGGTGATATTTTAAACCCATAAATCAAGTCATGCCATCCTCCCATTCAACACCCTCCAATGGACTATATTCCCCCTTTTCTATAAATGTTTGTGTGTGCAGGTATATGCAGCTTTACTGAGACATAATTCATATACCATATAATACACAGTTCATGATGTTAAAGTATAAAGTCAGTAGTTTTTAATATATTCAGAGATGCATAATCATTACCACAGTCGATTTTAGAACATTTTCATCACCCCAAAAAGAAACCCCATACCTTGCAGTCACTCCCTATTTCCTCCCAAATCTCCCAGCCCCTGGCATTTACTAATTTACTTTCTATCTCTATAATTTGTCTATTCTGGATGTTTCATATAAGCAGAATCATACAATATGTGGCCTTTTGTGACTGGCTTCTTCCACTGAGCATGATGTTTTAAAGATTCATCCCTGTTACAGAATGTGTCAATACTTCATTCCTTTTTATAGATGAATAATACGCCATTGTATGGATAAATTACATTTTGTTTATCCATTCATCAGTAGGTGGATGTTGAGTTATCTCTACCTTTTTGGCCATTATAAATAATATGCTGTTATGAACACTTACGTGAAAGTTTTTGTGTAGATACATGTTTTCACACACGTAGGAGTGGAATTGCTGGGTCACATGGTAACTGTTTAACTTTCTGAGGAACTGCTCGACTGTTTTCCAAAGTGGCTGCAGCATTTTACGCTCCCACCAGCCGTGTGTGAGGGTTCTGACTGTCCCACATTCTCAACATCACTTCCTACTGCCTGTATTTTATTAGAGCTACATCTTGATGGGTGTCAAGTAGTATCTCACTGTGATTTTGATTTGTATTTCCCTGATGGCTAATGATGTCAAACATCTTTTCGTGTGCTCAGTGACCATATGTCTATTTTTGGAGAAATGTCTATTCAGATCCTTAGCACATTTTTTATTTAGGTTATCTGTATTTTTATTATTGAGTCCTAAGGGTTCTTTACATTTTCAAACCAAAAGTTTCTTATCAGATGTATGATTTGCAAATATTTTTATCCCCCTCCCGAGGACTCTTGGCACATGCAGAATAAAATCCAAATTCCTTGCCAGGGTTGAGAGACCCACCTGATTTCCAATCTCACCTCCCACCACTCTCTGCACCTCACTCCCCACCCCCACCCCCCACCACACTGCTCTTCATGTTCTTCCTTGAACTTGTGAAGTTCAACACAGCCTCAGGGCTTTTGCAAGTGCTTGTTCCCTTTGCTCAGACCTTCCTCCCTGAAACCTTTGAATGACTCACTTCCCAACTTTAGGACTCTACTCAGATGTCTCCTTCTCAGAGAAGCCTGACCATATGATCTAAAACACCACTTTTCTCTCTATCCTGCTATATTTTTTCTCACTAGCACTTATTATGACCTGGCATTATATTGCACAATTATTTGCGTATCCTGTCTCCCTTGTAGAATCTCAGTTCCATGAAGAATGCTATCTAAAGACCCTAACAGCGCAGAGCACATTATAGGAACTGAATAAATATTTATTAAATTAAATGCATCTACTACTATTTATTGAATGTTTATTATGAGCCAGGCATTCTCCAAAGCATTTCAAATAAAGTATCTTATTTAATCTTATTTAATTAAATATCTTATTTAAGCTCCCCCAAAAATCTATGCTATGAGGTAGGTGCCATTATTACTCCACTTTTCTAACAGACGAGGAAACCCAAATTAAGAGAGCTTAAGTAACTGATCCATGGTCCCACAAATAGTAAGTGGCAGAGTCAGGATTAAACCAGGCAGTCTAAGCCATACCACTCCTGTCCCCAGTGTTCACTTCAGCAAGTCACTTTCCTTCCTTTGAACCTCGGTTTCCTCATCTATGACATGAGAGTAGCCTCCTACCTTACAAAGTTATGGAAAGACTGGACAAATGAGATCAGGTAACGCACCGAGAACAGTGCCTGGCACACTGTGAACGTTCAGTTAAGTGTGAGCCACGTTGATGATGATGATGATGACGGCGCCAGTTACCACGATGAGATGACACTGATGCCGTGAAATCACAGCAATATCATTGTTCGTTAATATTGTTCAAACGCATCCCTGTGGACAGACTGCTTTCTTTCAGACAATGACTAGACTGTTGCAGAGGGAGGACCAGCCTACTACATGGCGGTTTCAGAGTTAGTCAGATGGGGTGCAGGAGGTTTCCTGACCCTTCACCAAGGGAAGGGGATGCTTAGATAATATCACGGACTTCCTAAGGCCTCCACAAGAACGTACTAGAGTCTCCATGAAGACAGGATCTAAGTGGCCTATTAGAGACAGAGGTCTTGGCCTAATCCAGGGCAGCTGTTCTTCTGGGGCAAAGTCACACACATAAATTCCTGCCCAGCCAGCCCCACAAGCAAGGGTAGCTGAGCATGGCACAAGCCATCCCCACTCACAGCTCCCCTGGGGAAACAAGATACTCACGTCCATGCGCCGTCGCCCTGCGGAGGACCTGGGGGGTGGGGATCAGTCACTCACCAGTATGGGTCTGCCTGTGTGTCTCCAGGGCGTCCTCCTTCGAAAACTGGGCACCACACTGATCACAGACAAAGGCTTTGGCACCCGCTGAAAGAAAGGGGAGGCAGTTACCTTATTATCAAGAGTGATATTGCATTAGGAAAGGGGGTCGTGGGCCAAAATCTTGCAGGTGGACCCTGTGGGAGGGGGCTTAACACCTGTGAAGATCCCAAGTCAGGAATAACTCATGGTCCCAGCAGCCAGCCCAGACCCTCCTCCAAGATGTGATCACCCACCCCACTGAGCTCCGAATGCCCCCACCGAGGGCTCTCCCAGACAGAAGAGGGAACAGAACCAGCAAAACCAAGGCAAACAGAGATGGGGTCCAGGAGAGATGCCCAAGAAGAAGGGGGATTCTGGGGGGCTGGCTCCAGGTGAGATATGGAAAGGAGTATATGATCCAATGAGGAGTAACGTGCCCTGTTGCCCAGATTATACTTTACGGGAAGATAGGAATTGCTGACATATCACTACCTGGATAAACCCCTAACTCAGTGCATCTAAAACTAAACTGTCTACCCGGCCACCTCCTGTACCTGACCATTTAAAACCTCTGAATGACTTCCCAGTGCCTTCAGGATAAAGTCCAAACTCTACACGGTGACTCACAAAGCCCTTCTTGCACTTCTCTTTCCTGCTTCTTCTCTCTCCTCATCCTTGTTCCCTGGTCTCCAGCCCTTTGCTTCCTCACTGCAAGGTCTCCAAGCATCCTTCTGTACCTCCTCTGGCTCTGACACTCCTGCCCCTCTCCCCAGCCCCACAGTACGGCTAGCCCCGTTTCATCATTCATGCCTCAGCTCCCAAACCCTTGCCCCGTGTCTGGGTGAGGTAGCCCTTCTCTGTGCTCCCACAGCACCCTGTACATTCTGGGTCACGGCCTCACCAGGGTGTCTACTAAATGCCTGTGGCTCCATTTCCAGCTCCCCGAGGGAGGGAATATGTCATCTTATGCACAGCTGCATCTGCCTGACACCCAGTAGGAACGTATTACTGTACATATCTGTGGAATAAACAAAATCAATTCAATGCAATTCAATTTGATCGACTTTTCTGGAACCATATTTACAAGCCTCAAAGCGACAGTGTCACGATGTGAAGATGACTTTCTACCACTTGCTAACAGCCTTCAAGGCTCTGTTATCTCGTCCAGGGGGCGCCTGTCACAAGCCTTGGCAGTTTTCCCTCAAAATGTCTTCTAGATGCATCTCTTCCACTGCATGTCGATAACCACTGCCCCTACCGAGGCCCCTGTTGGGTCATGTCCAGAATGACCCAATGACTCAGGAGGGCTGCCACACCATCAGCCACCCTCTGATCCACCCAACAGAGGCAGGTTCCTTGAAGGCCACTTGATTCCTCACGTTTCCTTGCTCAAAAAGATACCATGGCTCAAGACATGGAAGCAACCTAAACGTCCATCAACAGAGGAATGGGTAAAGAAGATGTGGTACATATACACAATGGAATATTACTCAGCCATAAAAAAGAATGAAATAACACCATTTGCAGCAACATGGATGGACCTAGAGATTATCATATCGAGTGAAGTAAGTTGGACAGAGAAAGAGAAATATCGTATGATACCGCTTATATGCAGAATCTAAAAAGAAATGATACAAATAAATGTATTTACAAAACAGAAACAGACTTAGAGAATGAACTTATGGTTACGGCGGGGAGGGGGGAAGGAAGGGAGAGTTAGGGAGTTTGGGATTGACATGTACACACTGCTATATTTAAAAAGGATAACCAATGAGGACCTACTGTATAGCACAGGGAACTCTGCTCAATGTTACGTGGCAGCCTGGATGGGAGGGGAGTTTGCAGGAGAATGGATACATGTATATGTATGGCTGAGTCACTTTGCTGTGCACCTGAAACTATTACAATATTGTTAATCGGCTATACGCCAATATAAAATTAAAAGTTAAAATAAAATACAGCGGCTCACAATTTGCACTGATTCTAAATTCCTCTTCTTGGCTTCAAGGCCTTCCATAACCTGACCCAGTTGTCTGTCCAGCTCCACTGGGAGCTGTCCTCACTGGCCCCCTGTGGGCGCCGCTCGACCCTCGGTGGGTCTCTGTGCCCGAGCAACGCCCCGCCTCATTCCTGTCCGCTCCGGTCCTAGTCTATTTCCAAGACCGGAGTACGCATGCGCCAAGCACGCCAGCCCCTCACTGCTCTACCCTTTCCAATCTGCAGCTGCACTGCGTACCTTTCAACACGTCTGAGCATTTCTTTAAGTGTACCTGTGTTTTAGTTTCATATCGGAGTCTTGTAAGAGACAGAACTACTTCTTCCACATATTTGTAGTAGAAAGCAGTCTAGTGCTGTTTTCAAACCATCTCAGATTTCCTGAGGCTGTGGCGTATACCAGGAATGAGGCTAAGTATTTAGGATGTATCATTTCATTTAATCCTAACTACCTTTTAAAGGACATAGTATGAACATACCCATTTAGCAGATGAGACAACTCAAGATCAGAGAGGTTAAATAGCTTTCCCAATGTCACACAGTAGGTAACCACAGAGGTGGATTCAAACCCAGGGAGCCTGACTTCAGAGCCTTTGCTCTTAATCCCTATTATGCTTCAGCCTCCCTAGGGGTCCATCTGCAAAGATGCTTCATGAATATGAAGTTGGGCTCTGAACTCCCTTTCCCCAAATAAAAAAAATTAAAATCCAATTTATGCTTTTATACATCAAGGTTTTGTAAAATTCTATTTGGAAAAAAAGGGTTCCACTACTTTTTAAATAGTTTTAAAATCTTGGCCTTGGAGTATTTAGCACATTAAGGGCGAGAACTCAGAATACAAGTTGTACTAGTATAGACTTAAACACTAATAAACATTTAGGGCATTGATCTTGCCTACATTCCTAATGAGGAGCAGGATATACCCTCTATTAGATGCTCAATAAATATCAGTTGACTAACTAAATAAATGAGTGATAAAGTACCCCAGTAAAGATATGAAATCACTTTTCCTTAAGCGCTTTAAAAATAAATATTGTCATTTGTCTTAGGCGGCTGGAGTTGAATTTCGCCTCAAGGCAGGGAGAATACCATGATCCCCTCCAGGTGTCCCTACAAGCTGCAGGGCTTCCTAGGGCTAAGGACCTGTCAGCAGCTTCTAGAGCTTCAAAGAAAGAGCCAGGGAACTCGAAGGCAAAGCAGTCACAACTTGTGTTCACACTAGAGACAGCCAAGCCACTTTCCATCCATTTATAATGGAAATGCAGCAAGTACCTCAAAGGGCAGAGGTGGGAAGACTGGGGGTGGATGAACTCGAAGCCCCATCATAGTGAGAAACTTTCCCCAGTTCCAAATCATTAGCCAGCAATGATTTTCTGCCGATCTGTAAGGGATCGGATTTTAACTGTATTTATTTCTTTATTTCTATATCCCACGGGTTCTCATGGCTCCCTAAAGAAGAAAGGGGGAGGAGGGGCCTGAGGAGGGAAGCAGGAACTGCAAAGGGGAGGGTGCCCCATGGACTCGCCATCACCATCTCCATCACCATCTCCATCGCCATGGTGCTGGAGCCCTGCCTCTGGGTGAGGAACCTACTCGTGCCACAGCTTCAAAGGGCTGGGGGGGGGGTAGGTTTCTTAGAAAACAGCCATCCATGTGGCTGCAGGAGCATCTGCTTTAATGACTGAGAAGCAGGGAGAAAGGAAGGAGTGCAGGTAGGCAGTCAAGGGCCGGATGTATGCCATCATACAAGCTCAGATGAAGATAAAGCAAATTAGCACACAGGATCTCGGCAAGGCTGCCGGCTTGGCCCTGGCCTGACCACATCTGGATGCCCTCAAAGTCCTCCCCGCTCCACCCCTGCCTTGCTGAAGTCACAAAACTGAGCTGAGTGTGTGAAAGTCCCCTGTCTTCAGGGACTGTGGGTGACAACCCCCCTCCCACGCCAGCCCCCATTCATGAAGCCTCCGCACTCCCCACCCCCACCCAGACTCCCCCCAAACCCCCAGCCCAACAGCAAAGACGGGCAGTTCCAGGACACAAGAGCCAAGCAGAGAGAGGCAGAGACCCCCCCTCTCGCAAGGAGGCATGTGCCTTTAAATTGTCTCTGTAATGGCTGGCTCAGAGGCAGAAATATTTGGCAGCCCTGAAATTAAAAGTGATAAATTTCCTCACCGAGCTTTGATCAATAATAGAGGCCTCATCTGTTAATCAATAAGACAGTCTTGGCCTGTTTACTGTGCATATGTTGTTCGCTGCTGCCTTCAGTATGATGTCAGGTTTGCATTCAGAGTCACTCAAGTGTGCATAAACCACACCGCCGTTCCCAAAATGCATTACGGTGACATCATTCAGCCACTAATATATTTATAAAGCATCAGTGCAAGGGGGTCGGGGGGGAAGGAAGGAGGTCATGCCAGTTGAACACAATGGGCACGTACGGACATATCAGCTGCATTTACCACCCCACCCCCAATATTTCCTGGGGCTCATCCTGGAGTGGGGAGAAGTCCAGGGCACGGCTCAGGGACAGACATTCCTCCCCATCTCGTTCCTACACAAAGACGATGTTTTTGGAATGTCTGTTAAGTAGATACCAAGGGGGGGCTTACAGCAAATGGACGAAAGAGACAAATCCCTGCCCTCAAAGAGCTTATATTCTAGAGGGGAAGGCACATTTTTAAAAGTCAAGTAAGGGACTTCCCTGGTGGTCCAGTGGTTAAGACTCTGCACTCCCACTGCAGGGGGCACGGTGTTCGATCCCTGGTCCGAGTAAGATCCCGCATGCTGCACTGTGCGGCCAAAAAAAATTGTTTAATTTAAAAAATAAAAGTCAGGTAAATATAAAATAGGTGGCAATAAGCGATAAAGAGAGAAATAAGTGAAGAGAGACAGAGAGGGCGGGGGCTGCTATTTTATATGGGATGATCTGACATCTGAAGGGAGAATGAGAAGGTAAGCCCACTCTCTAAGAAAGCCCGTTCCAGGCAAAGGAAGAGAGAGGAGGCTGGCCGGTTGGTATAGCATAAGAGAGGGGAGAGGGAGAGATGGGGTATGGATTGCAGGGAGAGAAATTAAATAGCAAAGAGGCAGAACTATACCATGATAAAGTGGGCTAGACCCACGCATCCTCCCCAGCAATTACAGATCTGAGTGAACTAGAGGAGGTCATGGTAAGATCCAACGTGGGGAGAACTGGGTCCCGGGCCTGGCTCAGCTGCTCCCTGCTGTGGACCTCACACACTTCACCACACCTCAACGCGCCTGTGTCCCCGTCTGTGAAATGGGAATGATCGGATCCGTGTGCCTCACTGGAGGCTGTCAGGATTGAAGGAGACAGTGGATATTAACAAACACAAAACTTGTTAATTGCCAGGCACTCTGTGGCTATGAGATTACTAATGTTCTTGATACTTCCGGGGGCGGCGGGGGCGAGCAGAGGAATGTGGTTAAGAGCTCAGGATTCGGGTAAGACAGATCCCAGTTCAAATCCCAGCCAAGCTAATCACCAGCTGTGCCCCTCAGCGAGTTGCCTCACCTCAGTGAGGCTGTCGCTCCATCTGTAAAATGGGAATAGCGAGAGACAGTCCCAAAGGGGTCGTGACAAGGTGGGGAAAGCGCTGGGGCCATGCATGGGGGCAGAGCCACAGAACCGGTCAGTGGCGTTGACCATCAACCCAGCCAGGCTCGGAGCCAGGACTCCTTTCAAGAACTCCTTTGTGCAAAGTATGATTGATTTTTACTGAAATTCAGTGTACAGCTATTTGGAGGCCATTTATCTTGTGTAAAGTGAGTCTCACATTTGTAAAGACATATTTCACTATAATCGCACGCACGTGCACACACACACCCACCCCTTGTCCTGCTAATTTAAACGTGAGTGACTGTCTTGTTGAAGGAGCAGGAAGATGGGTCATACGACCAGCATGTCAGTATTGGCAGCTCTTCCTCCCTCCCACGGCACCCCCTCCCCCAGCTTTTACATCCGAACCTGACAAGCCCCAGGAGCCCCATTTCACAGGTCCTGTGCTGCCTTCTGGGCTCCTTTCCTCTCTTCTGTCTCCCCAGCGGACTGTAAGCTCCGTGAGAGCAGGGCTGGCATCTGTCTTGTCCTCTTCTCCATTCCCAGTTCTCCACTCCGTGCCTGACACACAGTTAGTGGTCACTGATTGCCCGATAAACAAAGAAACCCTCGGGTAGGTTCCCCGGGCACAGAACTGGCCTGGGAAGGGGGCACTGACAGGCTGTCCCCTAGGGGGTGGCAGAGTCCTTCTACACACCCTGGGTTCTCTGCTGTCCCTTTTTCAAAACTCAAGGAAATGGTCTCTGGCTGGAACTCGGGCAGTTTGGGGGAGAAGGAAAGGAAAGCTTAGCAAGTGGAGCTGTCTGCTTCCTGCGGAGCAGGATGTCCCTTTCGTCGGCCCTCCGCTCCTCGCCCAGCCGCCCAGGACTCACAGCCCCGCAGCAAACAAGCAAGCCCTCCTCCAGGACATTGAGGGGGCTCCGGTCAGCCCGAGTGGACCCTTCACCGGCTGGCAGAGGTCTGCTGGTGATCCCACTCCCGGCCCAGGCACTGGGTTCATCTGAGAGTCAGTGTGAAGGGAAAGACAGACAGACAGACATTCTCGCCCCTGCCAGTCTCCCAGGGCTGCTGCACCGGGGGAAGCAGGAGCTGCCTGACCATTCTGAATTCTCCCCTTTCCCCCTGACTTCCTGATGCCTCCAGAAAGTTAACCGGGGGCCAGAGGAAGGAGGAGGGTTCACAGCAGGTTGAGGCTGGGTGAAAAGAAAGGAGGCAGTCGCCACAGCCCACATGGAGGCTGGAGCCGGTGTAAGGCCTCCGTGTGTGGGAGCCACTTCACTCTGGGCTAAGGATCCCCCTGACTCGCAGGAATCAAAGGAGAGACATGCCAGAAAAGCACTTTCAAAACCATAAAGCTTTCTATCAAATGCCCAGCATTCCAGCAGCAACAGAGCTGAAATCCAGTGGAAGCGTGTCAGGCAGTCTCCCCGCAGCTGTGTTCCTCCTCAGCCACTACCTCTGGCTTCTCCCCCTTGGCAGAGTATAGAACCTTCCTCCCTACTGGCCTTACTGCCCAGAAATGGGGTGGGGGGGTCCCGAGCATCTAGGAAGGGGACGAGAAGATACTGAACACAATCAGATGTGGGCCGGAGTCTCTCTGAAGTAAATAAGGCAGAAGCCAATGAGAGAAGAAAACAATTGCAAAATCCCTCCCCCTCCAAAACTTCTCCCACCCCCGTGCTAACAAGAAGGGGGGGGGGAAGGAACCACTGAAAAAACACCTAACGTTTGCCAGCATCTGATGTTGAGTACTGTGTCCTTTTTCTTTTAATTCCTTGAGATTTTAAAATAAACATCTTGACTGTTCTGATGAGATATGCATGCCTGCTTACATAAGGAAGTACAGAGTGTACCAAAACAGCAGACCCAAAAAAAGCATAAGCTGTCAGAACAATGAGTACAGACGCCGGGCATTTTACAACGGGCCATGGTGTACAGTTTTATTTACAGTACCTCTTATCTGACAGAGAACAGTACACTGGCTGCCAATTCCAAAGGCCAGCACTGCGTGTTCTTTCACTCAAGGAGATGTGTACTCCCTCAGAGGAGCTGGAAGGCCTGCTCTCTCTCTAACACGCTCTTTCTCTCTCTCTTTCACCTTTATCAACAAAACAGAAACTGATACAAAACCAGCACCTCCGTAAGATACACAGATTCAGGGGAGAGGGAAGAGGGAAAGCAGGTGGGCAGATGTGGGTTGCCTGGAAAACAACCAGCCCTACTGATCGGCTCAGAATATGGTTCAAGGGTAGTTCTCCGTGACAACGAAGGAGGAGAAAGGTCCTCAGGGCCTGGCCTCACTACAGGATGGGGGTGGGGGGATGAACTAATGACACAGGACCTCAATCAAAGGTAGGACTGAGAAAGCCACCAGGACAGTCTCCCTGGCCGGGCGACAGAGATCATTGAATGACTGGGGATTTCAGGCAGCAGGCTTTCCGATCTCTGGAAGGCAATCTCCCATCAATGACCTGGTAAGTGCCAGACACCTCACATCTGGCTAAAAGTCCATTCTGTAGAAGATGAGATCTCGGAATGGGTCAAAAGGAAGGGCTGAGGCATCTCTAGTCTGGGAGACCATTTCTTAGCCTACCTAATAAACATCATACTACCAGGAGGTTCTAGGGTACCCTGGCACCCTTGGCTTTCACTGTTCCTGCTCTCATATCTCACAGAGAAAACAGAGGTCCACCTTGTCCCTTATCCCTGCCACTCAGTTCGCAGCCCAGAGGGGCTTAGAAAACCCCTTTGTTGCCACTTTTAGCACCAGCAGGTAACCCAATAGGCTTAGAAACACAGTCTATGGCCAGCAGAAACATAGACACTCAATATACAGCTGCCTAGTAGAGAAGAACCCTCGTTCTGGAAACAAACAAACACAGGTTCAAGTCCTGGGTTCTACCATTTCTAGCTACCACCCTGGCTAAACTAATTATCTTCTCTGGACCTGTTTCTTCACCTGTAAAAACTGGGGACAGAATATCTACTTCACAGGGTTGAGTGGTGATTCATTTAAATAGTGTATGTAAAGTCTTTCCCACCACGTCCGGCATCCAGCAACTGCTCAGTAAAAGCTACTTGTCCCTAACATCATCTTTATTACCATTGCTTCCTCCCCCAGTGTCAATGTCTGGAACCCACAGAGACGTCAAATGCATGCAATGAACATATCATAACATTTAAAATATTCTTACCACCCCAGACCAAACACAAAGAGAAAAAAGGAAGGAGGAGAGACTCCCACTCTGGGTAAGTCTTCAGCAGACTTTCTCTGGGGAGTGGAAGATAAAGAAAGGCAAATGACTATGATGGTTGTGCACCCCCAAGACACCCCCGTACAAACCAACAATGTACAAGTAAAGAAATGGCCCATCTCCCCTCAGCTCCCAACACTCACGGCCAAGTTTTGACGGGCATTACCATCCTCCTACTGAGATGAGTGCAAACCTATTTAAGGTGAATTATTTTAAATAAAATACAAGTTGGATGGTAAATCTGTTGCAATGAAAACAACATACAAATCTTCCTGAAATCTAACAGCGCTGATTTAGGGGTTCACCTTACCGCTGCCTTTAATCCCTTTCTTGCCCAGGCAACTTTCATGATTGGCTAATCAAAGTATGGTGGGAATCAGTGCCATGGCACAAAAACCTCTCTTACCGTGGGAATGTCAGCCCTTGCTGTGATGCAGTAGACTTTCTTCCAGACACACCGTGCCAACTCAGAGATCTCCCCGAGGTAAAGCCCTACAGTGGCTAGTGGCTAGACACGGCTTTGGGGTTCTGCCATTCACTGGTGGTATGGGCCTGGCATCAACTTTGTGGCCTTACTTCCCTCCTTAAAATGGGGTTATCTGTCCTCCTAAGATAGTGTGAACAAGAACCGGTATGAAGTACCTGGCACCCAGTAAGTGCCTAGATAGTTATTATGATTATGGAATAATTTCACTTCATCAAGTTGATGAGCTCCAAGAGACCAGCCTTTGGCCTGAGCCTTTAGTAACTCCCGTAATACTCCAGCCCCACAGCTCCTGGGAGAAGGCCCACCTGCAATGAGTATATGGCCCAGAAAGGTGAGACACTGCATTCTCTGGGGCTCTTGAATGCATGGGCTTCAGCTGTTTGGGACGAGAGAAGAGCCACCCCGCCCCAGATGAGGCAGGTGGACAGCTGGCTCGAGGAGGGGTCTGCTGGCCAGGGGCACCCAGGGGTACCCAGCTTTCCTGCAGCAGCACAGAGAGAAATGGACCCGGAGCCCTGACTGTCCGTGCCTGAGCTGTGTGGCCTTGGGTGAGTCACTTCATTTCCCCATCTATAAATGACAAGTTTTTAGTTGAGACCTAAGGGAGAAGAAAAGATGACAGGGTGTTGTTGGAGAAGCAGCTGGAAGCACATGGCAAAGAAGGCTAAGCACGGCTGAAAAAGGGGCTCAAATGCTTACAACCCTTGGTTATGGGACGATGGTGGCTGGATCAAGCTGGGGCTGGATCCAGTCAGGGGGTTCCCTCCCCAGGGGAAGACCTTTCTCTATCAGGCGGGCAAAGTGGGACGGACAGTCCAGACACCGAGAGAATCATTAGCCAGAGAGAGCTGGCCTGAGTCAGCGAGGCAGAGCCTGACCCCTGAGTTCCAGGGAAAACCCAAGCTTTCAGGTGTTCACGGCTTCGTCCTGTAGCACTGCAGTCTTGGCTTTTGTTAAGAAACTAAGTAAAAAGGCCAGAAAAACCCCAGTGGGGATTTCCGCCATGATTTTACTGGATATCCCCTCAACCCTTGGTCACCAACAATCGTCTTCCTCCCTGGTCCCCACTTGGGGATTCTCAGGTGAGAGGATCCTAATGGAAAGAGGGTTTGCTGCTGGCATCTAGCAGCCTCAAAGCACCTTTTGGGACCTAAGCCTTTGGCCTCCTGCTCTCAACCTCAATCACCTTCCTCCATCTACTGAAGCACCTCCGGAGTTCCCTGTCACGGGCCTTCACCCGAAATCTGGCATGGAGGGGACGTGCCCCTGCCTCCCAGGGTTAAGGGTCATGAGTACTGCCTGGATGATGGGGAAAAGTAAAACCAGGCCACTGCAGGGGTGATGGCCAGAATCAAAACCCTGCCTACCCACAAATCACAAGCTGATGTCTACCACCACTCCAGTCCCCTAACATGCCCTGATACTCCCTCCAATTAAATTTTCCCTTGAGGTGCTTTCAGAGAAAAGGGAGGGCAGCCTTGCTCAGCCCTAACTGCATTCTGGCCCTCCCTCCCTTTCACCTCGCAGGATCCTTCCTCCCTCATTTCTCACTGACTGAAAAGCATGCCAAGGTCTCTCACAGCCCTGGGATCTCTTTGGGATCTGTATAGAGGGAATTCCTTTATCCCCACTCCTTTCAGAATCCCCTGCTCTCTCCCAACGCCTGGCACCTTTCTCCAATTCCACTTGCAACCGTGTGTGTGTGTGTGGTGTGTGTGTGTACTTTGTTTTTAAGTTAAAATACCCCTAGGCAATCATATTTCAACAGGTGACAAGGAACAAAGCATTTCAGAGGGCTTCAAATGCTGTCACAGTGTCACAACCGGCGGGCAGGGATCTGCATACAAGTGTCTGTTGACTATTCCCTTGGCTGTGACCTGTAAGAGCCCTGCAGACAGGAACTTCTCTTCTCCTGAGAGCCCCACCAGGAAGTCATGCCACAGCCCTCACAGACATCCGGCCAGGCTGCCGGGAAGAGGCAGGATTCAGTCATTGTCAAGTCTATCCCTGGCTTTGATGTCGACAGATTCCAGCTCAGGTGCCCACCAGCTGCATCAAGAGGAGAAGCAGTCTAACCTCTCTGGGCCTCGGTTTCCTCACCTGCTAAAGAGGTAATGGTACATCCCTTGTATCCTACAAGGGGGACTGTGAAATCGCCCAACTCCAGGGGGCACCACTCAGCCAGAAATGAGGCCACAAGCTTGTTAGGAAGTTCACATGAGATGATGCACGTGAAGGTGCCCAGCAACGGGAACTGGCGTTTGGCAACTGCACCCTAACTCTTCCCTTCCCAGGATGCTAGGGGTCCCGCAAGGGCTGCCCTGCGATGAGGAACAACGACGCTACTGCTGCTGCAGCACTGACGGTACTAACAAGAACACTGATAAATAACACTTAGTGAACATTTATTACAAAATAAATAAGCGCCATACTAACTACTTTATGTGCCACATACCACTTAACTCTGCCATCAATTCTAAGATTATCCCCATTTTATAGAGGTGAAAATTGAGGTTTGAAAAGCTTAGTTCACTGGTCCAAGGTCTCATAGCCAGTAAGTGTAAAGAAAGAGAAACAAACTCAATCAGGGTCACAGCATGGGAAGCCCACCTAACCATCAGGGCCTCTGATTATATAAAAGGTTAAAGAGTAAGAAGTTCACATTAAGGGGAGTAGAAAAAGGTCCCAGAGGCAACGTGCTCGAGGCCTCTGCTGTTCTCCATACTCTGGCTCATCCCTGGAGGTAGAAGATCTTTCCCACAATCTCTGAGGCCACCTCCTCAGTTCATCCCTCTTCTTTAAAGAACAACCCTCCCCTCTTGGTCCAGGAATGCGCCACCGCTGTCCATCAGACAGGGCCTGGACTGATCTGGCTGTGCTGTGGACGCTGATGTACTACTCGGCCTCTGTTTCTCCATCTGTAAAATGGACATCGTGTTCCCACCGCCCCCCCCCCGCCCCCGCACCGCCACCTAAAGCTGTTAGTGGGAGGAATGAGTTCAAGATATGAAAATGTGCAGGGCTTGACAGAAGAAAAAGGTACCACCGATCTTCAAGACTGACTTCCAATAAAACCACAGTTGGGAATATCCTTCCATGATTGGCTCCCTTCCTGGGCATTCTCCTTTTGGCTTCTAAGCCAGCAAGATATTTTATCATAAAAAACAATCAACTGTATTCACTTAAGGTAGAAAAATGGCCTCTCACATTGATGAATGACAGCAAACTACAAAGAATGAAATAGACAAGGTTTTCTAGGTTGACCTTCGGTTAACCAAAAAGTCCCTTTCTTCCATCTTCCCTGAGCATCCTAGTTAATCCAGGCCCGACAGAGCAGATGCTCAACCTTGGCTCTGAGGTCTCTCCCCTTCCCCAGCTCTGTCTGCATGTGCCCCTATAATTTGCCCTTTACTCACTGCCCGAATTAGATCCCCCCCACCAAGAGTAGCAGGTAAACCCAATTAGTTTAGGGCTGAATGTGTAAATTTTAGGGTAAGGTGTCCATCCTAGACTCCAGCATTGTCAGTTACTTTAAATTCATTAATACACACACACACACACACACACACACACACACACACACACACATATACATCTTGGAGGCGGAGGGGTGTTCTTCAAAACCAAGGCAGAAGCAACCAATCCACAGCTTCCACTGTCACTCTATTCTTGATGAACAGCTGGGAAAGAGGCCCATCACCTGGCTTGCCCGTCATGACACCCACCACACCCCATCTCAGACCACCGGGGGCCCCGGGGACTGCCACCCTCCCTCCCCTTCCTCAGGCCCCTCAGTGGCACCTCGAGGCTGCCAGTCTCTTCAGGCCTGCTGTGGCTTTCAGAAAACAGAGCATGTCTATTTTTAGCACTTCTCAGCCTAATAATACTCCCCAACACCCATTCAGCTTAATCACTTTATTGAGGGCAAGAAGCAGGCTCTCCAGCCCGGGTGCTTCTGATGTTAGGAAGTAGTAAAATGTTCAAACTGGTTAAAAATGACACTCACTGGTTTGCCTTTGGTGTTTCTGAAACCTTAATTGTGGCTCAGGCTGTGGATCTAAAGAAGCTTGCAGGTTTCAGAGTCTCTCTTCCTTACCCCCTGCACCATAATTGAGGTGTTACATTACAGCCACGGCATTGACAGTTCCAGGCTTAAAATTCAGGAGCCTTAAGGCTCCACACTTTTCCAAACAGCAACATTGCCTGTCGCACTTCATGCCCATTCTTAACATGAGCCATCAACCCCACCGCCCCCAGGAAAAAAACCCCTCGCCTTTTCTGGCTGACCTCATGCAAAAAGTCCAGGCAGGGTAAATATTTCCCATGTTAAGCCTTATTAAAGTGCATCTGACAACTAAAATGGCATCGAATTGCTGCTTGAAAACTGCAAGGTTTGTTTGGTGTCATTGGAGGACCTGAGAATTTGGTGAGTGCAGAATATAGGCTGTTGGCAGCTCTTCCAAAACTTCAGGGTGAGCTTTTGCAAGCATGCAGTCTGTGCCGCATGAGCTAGGGGCTGGGAGAAGTGGGCAGCCAGGAAAGGACTGGAAACAGGAAAGAACTGGAAGCTGGAATTTTACCTCTGAGGTTAAGACCAGGGGCTTTGGAGGCAGGCAGACCTGCGTTTACAGCCCCACTCTGCCTTCTCCTTGCTGGGCAATCCTGGGCAAGTAAACTCAGTTTCCTCATCCATAAAGTGGACATAACAATAGGGGTCGTCATAGGGGTCTCGTGGGGATCACGTGAGATCACGGAATAAAGTGTCTGGCACAGTCCCGGGCAACTGTCAGCCCTCAGTAAATGTCGGCCACCCTTATAACTGTTGCCTTTGGCCTTCTCCCTTCTGCCGTGGGCGCCCTCTAAGACGAAGCGTTTGGTCTTTGTCTCTTGAGCCTTGCACAACCACAAAAAAGGAATCTGGCACTAAAACAGCTCACCATAGCCAGCTGTGCAGCCTCAAGGTCCTTGGACACGAGGGAGGGAGCCCCTGTGGGTTCACGGTGGCTGACAGAGGCTGCCCCAAAGCTGAGGCTTTGAGGGATGACTTCTCAGGCCCCTCCCAGCTAAACAGGCCACAGTCGGGTCCTAGGCCTGCAAACTCACCTGGCCAAGGCTCTTCCACATTCCTGGGCCGCACCCTCCCTTTCTTTCCTTCCTTCCTAGGCAAGGGGCTCGAGGCACCTTCATAAACTTCCTGTTCTTCAGAAGGCAGAGGCGGAATGCCTCATTAAGTTTCCCAGCTAATTTTACAATTTAACCAAACAACACATTCCTGCCTCAATGCAGCCAGCCTCTGACTGGGACAAATTTATAACTGTGCGATGGAGAAAGAAGAAGGGCCAGGCCAGAGACTGAAGGCAGAGTCCTGAAAACTGAAGCAGGAGATGGAGAAGAGAAAAAACGGGCCACATACTTTTTAAACAAAATAGCTCTACATTTGCTCACAGAGCAGAATCCTAGGCTGTGCCAGGCTGAGAAGTTAGGGAAGAAAGCCACGCAGGGCATGCGGTGTCAGAAAGACATAGAGCTCTGTGACAATGACCCTCCCTGCCCCCCCGGGGGGCCGGGGGCTATATCTGGAAGCACAGTTACATGCTGTCCTCTGAGGGGCATGATTCAATGCAGGTGGGCGGCCGGCCAGAGGCCCGGCAGGGCCACCCAGAGGACAAGGTCGGCTTGGCAAGGCCCCAGGGCCTTGCCAAGGGCGCTGAAAAGTCCTTCCCAGGCCCGCTTAGCCCAGACCTGCGGGTGGCGGGCTCAGGCCCCGACCTCCTGATTACGACTCTGGCTGGGGGTGTGGTACCAGGGAGGGTAGCATGTCTAAGAAAGTTTCACCATAAAGAATCCTCTGGGACAGAAAAGACTGTATTTACGCAGGCCCACACCTCACCCACCCAGGATGGACAGACCCCAGTTGAGACAGAGAGTGCGATTCCAGCCTCGTTACCTGCGGTCAGGCCTGCTCTCAGCACACACGTCAGCCATGAAGATGCTGGCCTGTGAGTCTCCCTGCCTCCTTCCTGGTCAGCTGTCCCCAGGCTTCCGATGCCTGTACCCATCTCTCTCCATCCTATAGTCCAGAGCGTCTGACTCTGGACCCCAAATCTCAATCCATGTAAACCTGGCCCATCAGGGCTCTCCCAGGCGTGCCGGGTTGTTCTCATCAGGCCCCAACAAAGGGACCAGGCAATCGGGGCTGTTCAGGCATAAATCCCCGACTGAGAGCAGCCTCCCAGAAGAGCTGCTCTCGAGGCCTTTGTCTCTCCTGGGTTCCTCTTAATGAAGAAATAAAACGAAGAGGATTCCAGCAAATCAAAAGTTTCAGGGAGTTCTCTCCTTACCTGGAGTTACCTTGTTACTGAAAACCACCGTGGCCTTGTATAATTACTCCAGCAAAATGCTCATTGCAGCCGCCAATGAGCTCCCGGTACTCCATTAGCTTGTAATAGTCAGCGAGAGCCACCGAGCTTTAATCCGACTACCCCAGAAGACTTCTTATCCCAACGACCTAATGAAAAGTTTAGAACTTCCTTTTTTTTTTTTTCTTTTCTCAGGCAAGCAAAAGAATTCCAATCAAAATAAGATGGTTGGTCGGGAGGAGGAGGGAGCGTGTTAACTACCGGGGAAAAGTCTAGAAGAGATGCCTTCGTGAGGTTGAATCCTGGAGAGGACCCAAGGGAAGCAGCGCCAACCTCCGCCTTCACGCCGCACACACAGGGGCTTCACCACGTGGTCTGAGAAGGTGGGCGGGGCCCTGGCGGCCTCAACCTAAGAAATTCCTCCCCCTTCCTCCATACCCTCCAGGGCGGCCAAGTCTCTGTCCTCAACCTCAGAGGCGCAGCCCTCTAAGCTATGTGTTCTCAACCCGGGCTTCGCGGAGCCTGGGCACTCGCGACATATTCTCGAGTTCACCTAGTCTTGCATGAGAAACATAGTATATTCTGGATCTGCATCCAGCTTGAAACCCCACTTTCACATTTGTGTTTGTTTTGTGGACACCTCAAAATGGAGGGACCATCTGAAGTGCCAGCTTTTCATTTTCTAAAAAATTTTATTTATTTATTTATGGCTGTGTTGGGTCTTCGTTTCTGTGCGAGGGCTTTCGCTAGTTGCGGCGAGTGGGGGCCACTCTTCATTGCGGTGTGCGGGCCTCTCACTATCGCGGCCTCTCTTGTTGCGGAGCACAGGCTCCAGACGCGCGGCTCAGTAATTGTGGCTCACGGGCCCAGTTGCTCCGCGGCATGTGGGATCTTCCCAGACCAGGGCTCGAACCCGTGTCCCCTGCATTGGCAGGCAGATTCTCAACCACTGTGCCACCAGGGAAGCCCCCAGCTTTTCATTTTTAATGCAGTGTTTCTCAACCTGCAGCCCAAGGAGGGTCATAACATCCTTAGAACTCTGAGGATTCTCCAGTATGAGAAAGTGAGCTTTAAGCCTCTTCAAGACAGCTACGGGCAGAGGAGGAGGAGGAAGGGGAGGGAAGAGACACCTGCCCGACCGGCTCTTGCTCACAGAAGTTCTTGCTTCCTCTTGCCCAGAGAAGCAGATCCACTGCCCACCACCAAAGCTCCATGTGGACATTACAGCAAACAGCCCATGAAAATCCCAGGAACCTCCTTCCTGAAGCCATTCCTCATCACCCTGGTCCTTGGGAGTTTCTCCCTCCTGTAAACTGCTGCACTCACTCTTTCCCCTTGTGGTCATGGGGGCACGCCTAGCCTTGCTGGGGGCTCACATCACCCTCTCAGCCAGACCGACAGCCCCTGGAAGGTAAGGACCCTGGCTGCAGCCCCTCTGTCTGTCCTGCCAGGCTTTGCATCAACTGGCCCTCACTGGCCATCAGCTAACTGCTGAACTCATTCATGAACAATTTTACCCCCAAAGATAGTCCCATCTAGTGACCCAGGATAGTCACTGAGGTTTCTCTGCTGCCCCAAGCTTCACCATCTGGTTCCCATTTGGTTGATGTTTATGGTCCGGCTGTGAAGATGGGGTTGCTGCAGAACAGACAGAATGAGTCTCATGCCAAGTGGTCCAGCTCCACTGGACAGAATCCGAAAGATCAGGGAGGCCGTGATCTTCCTGCCGCGTCTCACTCCAAAACTGAAGTCTGAGGAGCGAGTGACACCCCGAGTCATCACAGGTCCCACATTGCGGGGATGCAGCATTGGTCAGCTGCCCCTTTCACTCCTGATTCGGCATCACTGAGCAGAGAGCCTCCCCCCAGGAGCAGAGCACCCAGCTGGGTCTCCATGCAGATGAGAGCACCAGTGCCGGCTCCCTGGTCCTGCCCCTCCTGTGTGGCGCGGCAGTGGGGTGTAGGAACGGGTAAATGACAGAGCCAAGCTCTCACCTGGGTAGGGGGGCCAAATACCCACAGACCCTCCAGCAGTGCTCCCAGAACCACCCTACCCACTGCCCTGCAAGGTGATGGGGAGGGCTAACAGCCACCACGGCAGCTACAACTGAACACACGTGACTCGGGCAGAGCAGGAAGAGGCTCATAAGCCTCACACCTGCTCCTGGTGGCCCAGATGCAAGGCCCTGAGCAGTAGCCAATGACCCCATCCCACCCGCAGGACCCCTGGGGACAGAGACTTACTGACTCTCCCTGTCTCAGCGCCCCCAGTCACTGAGACACTGGTTATCTTTACACACAGGAAAGCAAGCCTTTGGGCCAGCACCACAGTGTGGTATCCTGGAAAAGTAAGGGGCAGAGAGCCCTGGCTAGGAATCCAGCTTCGGCACTCCTGGCTGTGCGACCTTCCACAAGTTACTTCAATTCTTTAAGCCTTAGTGTCCTCACCAGTAAAATGGGATCAGCACAACTACCTTCCGAGGTCAGCGCACGATAAGTGAGTTCAGACATGGAGAAGGCCAAGCACCATGCCCGGAACACAGGAGGCATCCGATACATATACTGTAGTGACTTTTCTTTCCTCCCCCTGGCCCAGCCATGCCTCCAGAGCCACTCATTTCTTCAACAGTATTTACTGAGAGCCTGCTGTGTGTCAGGCTGTGGGGATGCCACCGATGAGGTCCTGCCCCCTCTCCTGTCCCCTCGTCCAGACGGCTGACCCCCCAGGGCTGGAAGGAGGCAGGGCAGCGCTTTGGGGCTGTTCCCCACCAGGCGCCTCACCACACACTCGCCCACTCACCCATTAGTTTATTCAAACAACTGAGTTATAACCACCTTGCAGGTCACTCTGCTAGGTAGTATGGGAGACATAAACAAATCACATGTTCTGAAGAAGCTTATTAGAGTCTAGTAGGCGAAAAAGGACAAGCAAATAAGTAGCGATGACACAAAGAAGGTGACAGGTGCCATAAGGGGGGATAGATAAATGGCTATGGGCAATCAGATGGGGGGGGGGTGGCCTCTTGTCCTGCCCAGACAGATGCAGCCCATGGCTGAGCCGGCTGACTTTAGAAAGAGAAGAGAGAAAGGATCACTCGCCCGGCTGGCACCGTTCCTAGCACGGGAAACAGGCAAGATCTATTTAAAATGGCTAGAGGCAGGTTAGAGCCTTTTCTGGCAATTCCCAAAACTCGTGCTTCCTCGAGCTGACTGGATAGCAGGACAGACCCAATCCTGTCAAAATCCTACAGATCTTTAAAAAAATCATTTAGCTGTTGCCGGGATGATAAAAGAACCCTGCCATTCAAAGGGAGGGTCCGCGTGGGGGGGAAGGTGGAGCTGGTGGGGGAGAGGAGGAGGGGATTGAGAAAAAAGGGAAACGCCCCCCAAATATGGATCAGGGCAACCGGCAAGGGAAATTTATGCATCGAAGTGGCTTTACTACCTAATTAATTCGGTAATTTCAAAAACAATTTTATTTATATTCCATTTACCACATCAAAAGTTAAAAAAAAAATTGTACTGATGCTAAAATAATACCTCAAGGCGTCTATTTTTAATCAGTTAAAAAAATGGGGGGGGGTGGAAAATAAAGCAGCCCTGGGTTTCTATACAATCTCTTCCGGGCAGACCACCAACCCTGAGAGAGAGAGAGAGACGGAGAGAACACAGCCAAGCCCTCTCTGAGAGCCTTCCTGGCTGCCGAACACCGAGCTTGTCAAAAAAAACAAATCCATAATGGCCCGAGGCTCCTCTCCAATCTATTTTCTGCTCAGCTGGTTTTAAATGAAGTTATTATGAGTCATTAAAACACCCGCGAGCCAGTGGAAGTCAGCCAATTACAATTTTAAATTTAGCCTGTTCTCTGCCCCATTCTCTTGTTTTCTTCCTTTGCCCACAGAATACTGCTGCTGTTATTTCTTCCCTCCCTTCCTCTGCCCAAAGTGGAAGAGACAGTTATGAAAATGCAGAGTATTGCACGGAACGCAGAACCATTCATAGGAAACCCAAATTATTACATTAAAAAATGCAAGACTTCTGCCCCCTCCAAAGTCAACCCCACGTCCCACCTCAGCCCACTGGATTCCTCGGAAACTCTAGACTCGATCCTAGAGCTCATGGGGCTATTTTTTAAAATAAAGAGGTTCTTGAGTGGGGTCCTGTTGAGAAACATTTCCATCCATCACACCAAATCAACATGTTCATGGTTGAATCCAAGAGAGGGAAACATACCACCCATGTCTGAGAATTAATAACAAACAACGAAGCTGAAATTCAAAGGTAACGCAGGCTTTGCAATCAGGCATGAATGTCGGGGGAAGTCACTAGATATGATGAGCTCATTTAGTTTTTAAATCTGCAAGGTAATGGTCTGTGCGGAGCCATTACAGCAAAGGAACAATTTCGAGTATTTCATGTAAACGTTTCTTCTCTATCTCTTTTTCTTCACGTGTGCACCCACAAACACGTGCGCACACACATACACACACAGCTGCCCCTCATTACTGGGACCATAACTGTAGCTTT
Source organism: Balaenoptera musculus (assembly GCF_009873245.2). Taxonomy (NCBI): domain Eukaryota; kingdom Metazoa; phylum Chordata; class Mammalia; order Artiodactyla; family Balaenopteridae; genus Balaenoptera; species Balaenoptera musculus. The sequence goes on from NC_045792.1 coordinate 18,087,471, forward strand.
CCCACATCTTCCAAGGAGTAAGTAGTGTCCTTGCCAAAAAACTGTCCAATCCTACTTCCTCCCCCCCGACCCTAATTAATGGATGAGTCTGGAAGCTCAGCAGAACAGACCCCTAGACCTCTAGGTACACTTCCCATCACCTCCAGGACCCCTCACCTTCCTGGTTCCTCTCCAAGACACACGCGCGCGCACGTGCACACACACACGCACGCGTACAGACCATGAGAGGACCAGTGCTTTGCCCCAGTCAGACACAACTCTACGGCCCAGGCAGACGGAGCACCTAGGAAAGGAGTGGCTACCATATTGTCTCACGGAGAGTCCCTGAAGGCCAGGGTGCAGGCAGGATGCCGCCGTGTGTACTGATCTACCTGGCGTCTCTGGGTGAGATGGGACTTAGGGTTGGTCTGTGGCTCCCATCCAGCCTCATTGAGAAGAGGGAATGAAATACAGAGGCGTCCACCAGGTCCGATGGGACCAATGGCAATTTACCAAAGGCGGGAGGATTTGTCCTGACCCTTGTACAATGCAAACCTGAGGCCTGCAAACACAGCTGCCCCGTGCTCTGAGGGTCCCCAGAGCAGGGCCGATGTCACCATCCTATCCTTAGCCTTGAATTTCCCCACTCAGTGGCTCCAACTCTGGGGGCCTCAACTGGCAGCTCTTCATGGTGTTTATGGAGGACCCTTCTCCCTGAAGCTCATAAAACAGAAGCTTCAGCACCCACCCCACCCCGATACTGCATGGGCCTATTCCCTGGGAGGGGCTCTCACATTTGATATTCATAACCTTTTTATTTTTTTCTTTTTTGTTTTTGAATTTTTTTATACCACAGGTTCTTATTACTTATCTATTTTATGCATATTAGTGTATATATGTCAATCCCAATCTCCCAGTTCATCCACCACCACCCCCCACTCCCCCAGCTTTCCCTCCTTAGTGTCCATGTATTTGTTCTCTACATCTGTGTCTCTATTTCTGCCCTACAAACCAGTTCATCTGTACCATTTTTCTAGGTTCCACATATATGCATTAATATATGATATTTGTTTTTCTCTTTCTGACTTACTTCACTCTGTATGACAGTCTCTAGATCCATCCACTTCTCTACAAATGACCCAATTTTGTTCCTTTCTATGGCTGAGTAATATTCCATTGTATATATGTACCACATCTTCTTTATCCATTCATCTGTCGATGGGCATTTAGGTTGCTTCCATGACCTGGCTATTGTAAATAGTGCTGCAATGAACATTGGGGTGCATGTGTCTTTTTGAATCATGGTTTTCTCTGGGTATATGCCCCGTAGTGGGATTGCTAGGTATTATGGTAATTCTATTTTTAGTTTTTTAAGGAACCTCCATACTGTTCTCTATAGTGGCTGTATCAATTTACATTCCCACCAACAGTGTTAAGAGGGTTCCCTTTTCTCCACACCCTCTCCAGCATTTATTGTTTGTAGATTTTCTGATGATGCCCATTCTAACCAGTGTGAGGTGATACCTCATTGCAGTTTTGATTTGCATTTCTTTAATAATTAGTGATGTTGAGCAGCTTTTCATATGCCTCTTGGCCATCTGTATGTCTTCTTTGGAGAGATGTCTATTAAGGTCTTCTGCCCATTTTTTGATTAGGTTGTTTGTTTTTTTAATATTGAGCTACACGAGCTGTTTATATATTTTGGAGATTAATCCTTTGTCTGTTGAATCATTTGCAAATATTTTCTCCCATTCTGAGGGTTGTCTTTTCATCTTGTTTACAGTTTCCTTTGCTGTGAAAAAGCTTTTAAGTTTCATTAGGTCCCATTTGTTTATTTTTGTTTTTATTTCCATTACTCTAGGAGGTGAGTCAAAAAAGATCTTGCTGTGATTTATGTCAAAGAGTGTTCTGCCTGTGTTTTCCCCTAAGAGTTTTATAGTGTCTGGCCTTACATTTAGATTTTTAATCCATTTGGAGTTTATTTTTGTGTATAGTGTTACGGACTGTTCTAATTTCATTCTTTTACATGTAGCTGTCCAGTTTTTCCAGCGCCACTTATTGAAGAGACTGTCTTTTCTCCATTGTATATCCTTGCCTCTTCTATCACAGATTAGTTGACCATAGGTGCTTGGGTTTATCTCTGGGCTTTCTATCCTGTTTCATTGGTCTATATTTCTGTTTTTGTGCCAGTACCATATTGTCTTGATTACTGTAGCTTTGTAGCATAGTCTGAAGTCAGGGAGTCTGATTCCTCCAGCTCCGTTTTTTTCCCTCAAGTTTGCTTTGGCTATTCAGGGTCTTTTGTGTCTCCATACAAATTTTAAGATTTTTTTGTTCTAGTTCTGTAAAAACTGCCATTGGTAATTTGACAGGGATTGCATTGAATCTGTAAATTGCTTTGGGTAGTATAGGCATTTTCACAATATTGAGTCTTCCAATCCAAGACCACGGTATATCTCTCCATCTGTTTGTGTCATCTTTGATTTCTTTCATCAGTGTCTTATAGTTTTCTGAGTACAGGTCTTTTACCTCCTTAGGTAGGTGTATTCCTAGGTATTTTGTTCTTTTTGTTGCAGTGGTGAATGGGATTGTTTCCTTAATTCCTCTTTCTGATCTTTTGTTGTTAGCATATAGGAATGCAAGAGACTTCTGTACATTAATTTTGTATCCTGCAACTTCACCAAATTCATTGATTAGCTCTAGTAGTTTTCTGGTGGCATCTTTAGGATTATCTGTGTATAGTAACATATCATCTGCAAACAGTAACAGTTTTACTTCTTCTTTTCCAATTTGGATTCCTTTTATTTCTTGTTCTTCTCTGATTGCCGTGGCTAGGACTTCCAAAACTATGTTGAATAATAGTGGTGAGAGTGGACATCCTTGTCTTAGAGGAAATGCTTTCAGTTTTTCACCATTGACAATGATGTTTGCTGTGGGTTTGTCGTATATGGGATTTATTATGTTGAGGTTGGTTCCCTCTATGCCCACTTTCTGGAGAGTTTTTATCATAAATGGGTGCGGAATTTTGTCAAAAGCTTTTTCTGCATCTATTGAGATGATCACATGATTTATATTGTTCAGTCTATTAATATGGTGTATCACATTGATTGATTTGCATATATTGAAGAAGCCTTGCATCCCTGGGATAAATCCCACTTGATCATGGTGTATGATCCTTTTAATGTGTTGTTGGATTCTGTTGCTAGTATTTTGTTGAGGACTTTTGCATCTATGTTCATCAGTGATATTGGTCCGTAATTTTCTTTTTTTGAAGTATCTCTGTCTGGTTTTGGTATCAGGGTGATGGTGGCCTCGTAGAATGAGTTCGGGAGTGTTCCTTCCTCTGCAATTTTTTGGAAGAGTTTGAGAAGGATGGGTGTTAGCTCTTCTCTAAATGTTTGACAGAATTCACCTGTGAGGCCATCTGGTTCTGGGCTTTGGTTTGTTGGAAGACTTTTAATCACAGTTTCAATGTCATTACTTGTGATTGGTCTGTTCATATTTTCTATTTCTTCCTGGTTCAGGCTTGGAAGGTTATACCTTTCCAAGAATTTGTTCATTTCTTCCAGGTTGTCCATTTTATTGATATAGAGTTGCTTGTAGTAGTCTCTTATGATGCTTTGTATTTCTGCAGTGTCCGCTGTAACTTCTCCTTTTTCATTTCTAATTGTATTGATTTGAGTCCTCTCCCTCTTTTTCTTGATGAGTTTGGCTAAAGGTTTAACAATTTTGTTTATCTTCTCAAAGAACCAGCTTTTAGTTTTATTGATCTTTGCTATCGTTTTGTTTCTATTTCATTTATTTTTGCTCTGATCTTTATGATTTCTTTCCTTCTACTAATTCTGGGTTTTGTTTGTTCTTCTTTCTCTGTTCCTCTATGTGTAAGGTTAGATTGTTTATTTGAGATTTTTCTTGTTTATTGAAGTAGGATTGTATTGCTGTAAACTTCCCTCTTGGAACTGCTTTTGCTGCATCCCATAGGTTTTGGATTATCGTGTCTTCATTGTCATTTGTCTCTAGGTGTTTTCCTCCTTGATTTCTTCAGTAATCTTTTGGTTATTTAGTAACGTATTGTTTATCCTGCATGTGTTTGTGTTTTTTACAGTTTTTTTCCCTGTAATTTATTTCTAATCTCATAGTATTGTGGTCGGAAAAGATGCTTGATATGATTTCAATTTTCTTAAATTTACCGAGGCTTGATTTGTGACCCAAGATGTGATCTATCCTGGAGAATGTTTTGTGTGCACTTGAGAAGAAAGTGTAATATGTTGTTTTTGGATGGAATGCCCTATAACAACCCAAACCAAAAATGGGCAGAAGACTTAAATAGACATTTCTCCAAAGAAGATATACAGGTCACCAACAAACACGTGAAAGAATGCTCAACATCCTTAATCATTACAGAAATGCAAATGAAAACAACAATGAGGTGTCACCGCACACCTGTCAGAATGGCCATCATCAAAAAATCTACAAACAATAAATGCTGGAGAGGGTGTGGAGAAAAGGGAACCCTCTTAAACTGTTGGTGGGAATGTAAATTGATGCAGCCACTATGGAGAACAGTATGGAGGTTCCTTAAAAAACTAAAAATAGAATTACCGTAATACCCAGCAATCCCACTACTGGGCATATACCCAGAGAAAACCATGATTCAAAAAGACACATGCACCCCAATGTTCACTGCAGTGCTATTTACAACAGCCAGGTCATGGAAGCCACCTAAATGCCCATCGACAGACGAATGGATAAAGAAGATGTGGTACATATATACAATGGAATATTACTCAGCCATAAAACGGAACGAAATTGGGTCATTCATTGAGACGTGGATGGATCTAGAGACTGTCATACAGAGTGAAGTAAGTCAGAAAGAGAAAAACAAATATCATATATTAATGCATATATATGGAACCTCGAAAAATGGTACAGACAAACGAGTTTGCAAGAAGAAATAGACACAGATGTAGAGAACAAACGTATGGACACCAAGTGGGGAAAGTGGTGGTGGTGGGGTGGTGGTGTGATGAATTGGGAGATTGGAATTGACAATATATACACTAATATGTATAAAATGGATAACTAATAAGAATCTGCTGTATAAAAAAATGAATAAAATTACATTTCAACTAAATAACTAAATAAACAAATATCAATTAAATCTATCTGGTCTATTGTGTCATTTAAAGCTTGTGTTGCCTTATTAATTTTCTGTTTGGATGATCTGTGTTTTGGTGTAAGTGAGGTGTTAAAGTCGCCCACTATTATTGTGTTAATGTCGATTTCCTCTTTCATAGCTGTTAGTATTTGCCTTATGTATTGAGGTGCTCCTATGTTGGGTGCATATATATTTATAATTGTTATATCTTCTTCTTGGATTGATCCCTTGATCATTATGTAGTGTCCTTCCTTGTCTCTTGTAACATTCTTTATTTTAAAGTCTATTTTATGTGATATGAGTATTGCTACTCCAGCTTTCTTTTGATTTCCATTTGCATGGAATATCCTTTTCCATACCCTCACTTTCAGTCTGTATGTGTCCCTCGGTCTGAAGTGGGTCTCTTGTAGACAGCATATACATGGATCTTGTTTTTGTATCCATTCTGCAAGCCTATGTCTTTTGGTTGGAGTATTTAATCCATTCACATTTAAGGTAATTATCGATATGTATGTTCCTATTACCATTTTCTTAATTGTTTCGCCTTTGTTTTTGTAGGTCTTTTCCTTCTCTTGTGCTTCCTGCCTAGAGAAGTTCCTTTAGCATTTGTTGTAGAGCTGGTTTGATGGTGCTGAATTCTCTTAGCTTTTGCTTGTCTGTAAAGGTTTGATTTCTCCATCAAGTCTAAATGAGATCTTTGCCAGCTAGAGTAATCTTGGTTGTAGGTTCTTCCCTTTCATCACTTTAAATATATTGTGCCACTCCCTTCTGGCTTGTAGAGTTTCTGCTGAGAAATCAGCTGTTAACCTTATGGGAGTTCCCTGGTATGTTATTCATCATTTTTCCCTTGCTGCTTTTAATAATTTTTCTTTGTCTTTAATTTTTGTCAATTTGATTACTATGTGTCTCGGTATGTTTCTCCTTGGGTTTATCCTGCCTGGGACTCTCTGTGATTCCTGGACTTGGTTGGCTATTTCCTTTGCCATGTTAGGGATGTTTTCGACTATAATCTCTTCAAATATTTTCTCAGGTCCTTTCTCTCTCTCCTCCTTCTGGGACCCCTATAATGCAAATGTTGGTGCGTTTAATGTTGTCCCAGAGGTCTCTTGGGCTGTCTTCATTTCTTTTCATTCTTTTTTCTTTATTCTGTTTGGCGGCAGTGAATTCCACCATTCTGTCTTCCAGGTCTCTTATCCGTTCTTCTGCCTCAGTTATTCTGCTATTGATTCCTTCTAGTGTATTTTTCATTTCAGTTATTGTATTGTTCATCTCTGTTCATTTGTTCTTTTTTTTTAAATTTATTTATTTATTTGTTTTTATTTTTGGCTGTGCTGGGTCTTCATTCTGTGCGAGGGCTTTCTCTAGTTGCAGCGAGCGGTGCGCGGGCTTCTCATTGTCGTGGCTTCTCTTGTTGCAGAGCACGGGCTCTAGGAGTGCAGGCTTCAGGTGTTGTGGCACACGGGCTCTAGAACACAGGCTTAGTAGTTGTGGCTCATAACTTAGTTGTGAGGGCTTAGTTGCTCCGCGGCACGTGGGATCTTCCCAGGCCAGGGATCGAACCCATGTCCCCTGCATTGGCAGGTGGATTCCCAACCACTGCTCCACCAGGGAAGCACTGTTTGTTTGTTCTTTAATTCTTCTGGGTCTTTGTTAAACATTTCTTGCATTTTCTCGATCTTTGCCTCCATTCTTTTTCCAAGGTCCTGGACCATCTTCACTATCATTATTCTGAATTCTTTTTCTGGAAGGTTGCCTATTTCCAATTCATTTAGTTGTTTTCGTGGGGTTTTATCTTGTTCCTTATCTGGTACATAGTCGTCTGACTTTTCATTTTGTCTATCTTTCTGTGAATGTGGTTTTCGTTCCACAGGCTCCAGGATTGTAGTTCTTCTTGCTTCTGCTGTCTGCCCTCTGGTGGATGAGGCTATCTAAGAGGCTTGTGCAAGCTTCCTGATGGGAGGGACTGGTGGTGGGTAGAGCTGGGTGTTGCTCTGGTGGGCAGAGCTCAGTAAAACTTTAATCCACTTGTCTGCTGATGGGTGGGGCTGAGTTCCCTCCCTGTTGGCTGTTTGGCCTGAGGCAACCCAGCACTGGCGCCTAGAGGCTCTTTGGTGGGGCTAATGGTAGACTCTGGGAGGGCTCAGGCCAAGGAGTACTTCCCAGAACTTCTGCTTCCCGTGTCCTTGTCCCTGTGGTGAGCCACAGCCACCCCCCGCCTCTGCAGGAGACCCTTTAACACTAGCAGGTAGGTCTGGCTCAGTCTCCTATGGGGTCACTGCTCCTTCCCCCTGGGTCATGATGTGCACACTACTTTGTGTGTGGCCTCCAAGAGTGGAGTCTCTGTTTCCCCCAGTCCTGTCAAAGTCCTGCAATCAAATCCCGCTCGCCTTCAAAGTCTGATTCTCTGGGAATTCCCCCTCCCGTTGCCGGACCCCCAGGTTGGGAAGCCTGACGTAAGGCTCAGAACCTTCACTCCAGTGGGTGGACTTCTGTGGTATAAGTGTTCTCCAGTTTGTGAGTCACCCATCCAGCAGTTATGGGATTTGATTTTATTGTGATTGCGGCCCTCCTACCATCTCATTGTGGCTTCTCCTTTGTCTTTGGACGTGGGGTATCTTTTTTGGTGAGTTCCAGTGTCTTCCTGTAGATGATTGTTCAGCAGTTAGTTGTAATTCTGGTGCTCTCGCACGAGGGAGTGAACGCATGTCCTTCTACCGCACCATCTTGAACCAGTCTCCCATAATCTTTTTCTGAGAGTGGGCACCACAAATTGTGGAAGCCTCAGGCCCCACCAAACCCAGATGTTCCCCAGAAGTACAAAGAATTTAGCAACAGGGTATTCCCTTATCCAACAAGTACTCATCAAAAGCCTTCTATGTGCTGGGCACCATGCCAGGCCATTGGGGTGTGGGGGTGAACACTCTCCCAGGTGCCTGGTGGGCTCTGTACTCAGGTGCATGGTACAGACCTCTGAAAGCACCATGCCAGCAAGGTGTACTTTTTAGTGGCAAAGTCCAATAAGAATCTTGCAAAACCTAACCCTGCTCATCCACTTGCCCATGCACAGCTCAACTTAAGAAAACATCCAGGGACCTAGGAAAAGCAGGAACCGAGCCAGAGAAGCCCCACTCTGGTCTCTGAGAGGAAAGGGACAGGAGTGCTGGGAGCACTCTGGAGTCTTCCCCAGGCCTTCTGGGACAGAGTAACAATTTGTTCCCTACCTCAACCACCGCCCAACTTCCAAGCTAAGAAACTCTGAGCTGTGAGAGAGAAGGTCAACCAAGATGGAGGGAGACAAAGTCTAATGAAGACACAAGAAGGAAGACACAAAATGCACAGGAGCATTGAGAAAAGGCCCAGGCCGACACAGATGCAAAGACAAGGATGAAGAGATGGAGTGAGATGAAAGGAGATTGGGGAAAAAATGGAAGCGAGGAAAAAAGCAGAGCTGAAAAATAAACACCTGCCACCAGAGAGAGCTCAGAAGACAGCGCCGAGAAGAACAGCCAGCAGAGAGAGCCGTCACTACATGGTCTGGAGGCAGCTGGTCTCTCGGGCACAGCCCTGGACACTGGGACCCAGGCACAGCCTGGGTAGAGAGCAAGGGCACGAGGGCTGAGGAGAGAAGAGGGCAAGGGAGGACCACCTAGGAATCCTGGCGGTGTGCACATCCGGGAAGGTGAAAAGATCCCGGAAATAAGAAAATGCCATCACCTTCGGGTGGATCCCACACCAACATCCGACCCTGCAACCTCGTTAGCCGTCCATCCTCAGACAAAAATAAGGGCCAGCAAAGCAGCCCAGAATGTAGAAGGACAGTGGGAGCGAGGGAGAGGGAAAGAGAGAACTGGAGAACAGATAGACAGACGGGATGTCCCAGCGTCCATCTCTCGAGGGCCATTCATTTCCTGACAGGAACGTCATTATCTTGCTTGACAGAATCATATGGTACGAAAGGGAGTGTGGGGGGGAGAAACCACCCTATTTGGGGATAGAAAAATCAGAGAACAGAGGGAGAAAGAAGGTTATTACATAATTTCCACTTTCTTCCCTCCACCCTTAATGTTCTGACAGGCCCCTCTCTTAGGGGGGAAAAATGACAAATCCAATCCAAAATTCAACAGCCTGTGTTCTGTTCGGAGAGCACACAGTGTACTGTACAGCCCATAAAACTCCAAACAGCCTCCAGACACTGCCGCAATCGTCCTCCATCAAAACACTTTGTCTTGCATACAAAAATAAGATACAGCGCTGAACGGAATACAAAATCAGCCCATTACAGTACCGGGAGACTGCTACTTAGCAACGAGGGGGCTCTAAAGCCTCGATGCTCTACAGGAAGCAAAATCTGTCGAGCCTGTTGGGCAAATGATAAACATTAGCAGTATTAAAAAACACAAAAGCCATGTAAATGGATAGACATAATGTGGAAACGAATTTATAGAATAAACTGGGAGGGGGGACTCAAGCCTAGGGGGAGAGGCTGGGCTCCAGAGGGGTAGATGCACGAGCTTCCCAAACCCCTGCTAAGGCACCATATGGAGGGAGAGACATGTGTATTTGGGGCGAGGGCTATGTGAACCCCCTTTTCACACAGGGGCTGTAGGTGAAGGGGTGGGAGAGAAGTGGTGACAACACTGTTTAATACAATGACCTGTGATGAACTTTCCAAACTTTCTCTGTACAGCTGGCCCAACGTGACATCTTCAGGGCCGGGGGACCCAGGCACACGCCTCCAGCAGCATTGCGGTGGGGAGATGGGTGGGCTTTATCTGCCCCGGGGCCAGCATCGCACCCAATGCCATCACAGGACCTGTAACTTGCTGTAAACAACATCCCTGGCCAAAAAAAAAAAAAAACCAACCCAGAAAACAAAACCAAAAACACCCCATCTGGGCTGGAAACACCAGTATATTTCATCAGGTAAAGGGGAAAAATACCCTGGCTGTGAATCAGCAGCGGGGTTTCGGTTCTCCGCCAAAACGGGAGCTAAAAGGCAAAGCCATATTCTTCTGGTCTCCGTTTAGGCTCTTGAGGCAGAAAGGGAGAAGGGGCGGGGGTGGGGGACGGCGAGGAACAGGGAGGAGAGGGGGAAGAAATGTATTTTTCATCAGCCAGTATATAATTTATAAACAGCACTAAACAGTTTTTGTTTTCTTTCTCGTCTCTCCCGTGTACGGGCTTGGACAGCAGTCAAGGCTGCGTTAATTTCTGCTTTGGGTACAGTGTGTTCTTGGAGGCACATCTGCAAGCGATCATAAACTCTCTGGAATGCTGGCAGAACATCCAGACCTGCCGGCAGGCCCAGGCCGGTGACGACACCACTCTGGGAAAAAGTTCGGGAAGCAGGCCAGGTTCAGAGCAGGGAGGGAGAGAGGGGAGCGTGCTGGAGAGAGAGCCAGGGAACGTGGCTTCTCTTCCCTCTTCCTGTGCCCCCATCACCCAAGGGGACCAAGGGGAAGGCAGGCTCTGAGCCACTCACAACCTATCTTAACCCAAACCCTCCATCGTGCCCAGCTCTGCAGGCATGCTGAGTGAGGTTGAGGTCCTGAGAAGTTTCTTCTTGGTTATCTCCTGGTTTTACCCTGATGGCAGAAAGCCAACCAGAAGGAGGGAGCGAGCAGAGAGGGAGCAAATGGACCCTGGGTTCCAAGCTGCCTGGATAACCCCAGTCTCTTGCTTTTAGCAGATGCCTGATCTGGGAAGAGAGAGGGGAGTGAGAGGAAGAAGCTGCAAGGTCAGGAGAAGCCATCTTTGCATCCTGAGATTCCTCTCCATCATCGTCACGGGGACCAGCTCATATCCCCGCCTCGCAGTCACAGGGCATAATCCAGTTACCCCGTTCCCCCACACGTTCTCTGTCTTTGGGAAGAAGGACCCTGAACCCCAAAGCTTAGTGTTCCCAAAAGAAAAAAAAAGGAGGACAAGTACAACCCACAGATCTTTGACATCTCGTGAAATTTTGTTTCTTCCATCTGATCAGGGGAAAGCATGAGAGAACCAATCTGGTTTCTGACCCCAACCTCTCCTGCCCTTTTCCCCGCCACACGGTGACCTGGCCCCCGATGATATGCCCTGGCCACACCATGCTGCTGCTGGAATCAGAAGATCTGTCAGCCAAAGACCATGTTCCTTCCTGGTGGCTCTGACTGTGGGGAGGAGTCTGGTATCGGGGTGTTTCTCAATAGCCATGGCTCACAGTGCCTGGAGAAGGGTGAGGAGGAGTGAGCATGCAGGATGGGACCCCCCCCCAAAGAAAGGCTGTGTGCCCCTAACCACTGCAAGAGGCACAGGCCACGCCCCCCTCCAGCCACGCCCCGGGACTGACTGCCAGTCACGCCATTTCCCCAAGAGTCTTCTGCACCCTATACTCCAGCCTAGTGTGCATCAAAAAGCCCAACAGTCCTTTCTATTCCAGAGGAATGAAAGTGTCCCTTCCTCCTCCAATCTTTCAGCGGCTTTTGAGTGCCCTAGGTAAAATGCAAATCATTTTGCTACTGGAGGACCTTGCAATCTTGCCCGGCTCCTCCCTTCTAAACCCTGCCCCCTCCCCCCACGCCCAGCCTACAGGCCCAGCTACACTGCACATCACCCCAGGCGGCGTGGGCTGCCCCAACCAGGTGCTCTCAGAAATCCATTCTACCACCTTCTCCCAGGAGCCCCCTTCCTCCTTGAATTCCTCCTAGAACTCTTTCTTGGCGCTCAGCACACACCACCTTCTTTTATCATAACTTTACAGTCAAACATCTCTCCTACTAGACATAAGCGCCCGGAGGGTAGGGGTGCTGCCTGTTCTGCAGTGTTAAGCACACAGAGCCTGATGCATCTGCTGGCTCGAAAAATGAATGACACTCCCAGAACAGAAGCAGGCCACAGAAATACGCAAGCCTCTGAACACTATGCGGCCAAGGCAAAAATAGGGGCAAGCGGTTCTGGGTGTGCTCAGTCATAATCCAACAGCACATGAGGCCAAGCTGCGGGAAATACTACCTAATGGGAAACCTTACCCGAGCAAATCGCAGGACCAACTCGAGTCATCGCCCGAGTCTGTGGTTTCTGCGTGGACATCCAGAGCTAGGATGTTCTCTTAAGTAAGAACAAGGAGTGGCAAAGAGACAGAGGGTCACAGATGCTCCCACAAGGGTCTGGCCAGATCAATCTCATTAGCGAGTGAGTTAGGTTATTGTTGTAGTTAGTTAAGTTAATTTAAACGTATTGTTATCATCAGGTATATCTCATAAACATTTGGTTAGTTAATGCATTCAAATCGAAATCAAAACTTCACTTAAGCTGAACATTCGCTACTACCATTTAGGGTCTTAAAAAAGAAAAAAGAAAGAGAGAGAGAGAGAGAGAAAGAGAAAGAATTGTCTCTAAGAAGGGCCTCCTACGGGGCAAACTTCTAATTAAACAAATTGTCAATTTCAACGCAATGAAAACTGATTTAAGAGTATAAATTTGGTATTCCAGTCACTGAAAATAAGGCCTCACAGTGTCGATTTTATACAGGCTGATTTCCTTGGATAGGGAAACATGGAGGAGAGGAGGAAGACAGTTCAAGAAAGAGGAAAGCTGGGGGGGAAGAGTGAGCCAGAGCGTTTTATCCTTTGAGAAGTAATATCTCCACAGAATCCAATGAGGCCTGTACTCAAGCATCAGAGAAACTCCTTCTTGCCTCCTCCTTCACCCCACCCCTACCAGATGAGAAAAAAAAATTAATCGTGTATGATGACAAACTTGGCTCAGCACTCACTGTACACACTGTACCCACAAGGCTGGCACCCAGCCAGGCCTGGCCCAGCGCCAGAACTACAATAACAAACACAGGCCACGCTCGCCAAGAGGGGGTAGGGCAGCAAGCACGCAGAGCCCATGCAGCTCTGCGAAGAAGGAGACACGGCAGGAATGAGCCTCTCCTGGGCTCATTGACAACATTGACAAATGTGACAACATTTAGGGGAAGCCAGGAGCTCCCTGACCCCGACCCAGAGCCCAGACTCCCTTCACCACGGCCCGACCCCTTCTTAAAACAGTCCCCAGGGCTGTGGAGCGACTCTTGTTCCGTGATGCTCTGCACCGCTGCTCCAACCCCTGGTGATCTTGTGTAAGGTGGGTCTGCACTACAGACCCTCGGGGGCCATCCTGGCTGTCGGCTCCCTGCATGGAGCCTTCAAAACGGAGCAGCAAGAAAATCTCATGTCATCTAATCAAACGGTTCCTCTAAGACCTCACATAGGTCTGTTATCGTGCAACTGGGGGAGGAACTGGAACAGGTAAAACCCAACTGCTGCTACTGGAATCCTGGAGAAGACCTGGCACCACTGGCCCAGCCCTCTGACCCCACCTCCCTGACATGGTCAGGTCTCTCTAGAGGCCTCAGGGCCTTCACTGTTTAACAGGGGGGCAAACAGTTTGGGATCTAGCCTGACGAAGCCCTTGCTGCTGCTTTATTTTCAAGCCATCCTGGCACAGGGGTGAGAGATATATGGGATCAGAGAAAGAAAAAACAGAGCACAGAAGTATCAGAGTTGAAGCAGGCTATGAGCTATCTGCAAGGGTGAATTAAGGCCCTGCTGTGACCCATCATACCTCCCCCATCACCGAATCCTCTTTTACAAGGGCAGTGGCAAGTGAATTTCAGAGGGACAAATCATTTGCACGGACTTCAGGGACAGACAGGAAAAGTTAAGAAAATAGGCCCCAGCTCCCAAAGCTGCCAGCGTATCCATACAAGACTGTGGGACCTTGAACTAGCATCTCGGTCACGGGGTGGTGCAAAGTCACTCATCTTGTCGGAAGCGGGGGCCCTGCACCCCCTGAATGTGCGTAAGCAGCTCTTCCTCTCTCTGCCACCCCACCGGCCCTACCAACACTGCTGAAGTGTTGGGCTTCACGACGGAGACCTCGGCTAACTCACACTTAGCCAGCGGGCTCCTGGCTGCCCTCCAGTGAACCCCTGGGACACAGTCTAAACACTTCCTATTGCAGGAGAGACCCGGTGGGAGACTGGAGTTTCTTTGAGTTGCCCGGCCTCCCAGGCTGCAGTCATCCGTTCAACCAATATCTATAGACTCCAATAATGTGCCAGGTAATGTGCTGCACATAATGGGGACAGACCCTGTCCCCAAGTAGCTTATTCCAGTGTATTAGGGGAACAGAGGGAAAGGGAAGTTACATTTACTTAGAGCCCATCGTGTGTCGGGCAGAGTGCGAAGTGTCTAACGGGAGCCTTCCGTTTGGAGGCTCAGAGGGTTTACATTTCTTGCCCAAGGTCACAGGGTCAGGAGGTAGATGCCCAAATTCCTAACCCTGATTCCCAAGCAAGAGGAGATCAGGCAATTCCATTAATAACGATAATACAGAGAAGAAAGATTGGGTCCAAAGACAGCTTCGGATAAAGAAATATGGACCCCAGGAGAAGGCTCAATTGCTTCTGGCCGGAGGTGAGGAACAGCTGAGGATGGCATCATGGAAGGGACCTTGGAAGATCTGAGAAGACTGGGGATGGGTTATTCCACGCAGAGGGAAGGGGGTGAACAAAGCCGCAGAGCCTGGAAAGCGAGCCGTGCTGGTCCACGCGCAGAGCACACCGACAAGCACACGAGTCTGGTTAGTGCACGAGACTCAAGGAGACAGTAAGGAGAAAGGGTGCTTACCAGGCTGGGTTACTGAGAGGCGGGAAGCGTTAACCGCAGGCTGTACTACCCGCGTGGAAGTGTCCAACGGCACACGCGGTCAGAGACCACACGGGGGGCTGGAGCAGGGAGCAAATGAAATGCAAGACCCACACTCCGCTCTGGGGGAGGGTGACTGAGCTGTGGGCAGACAGCTCACGAAACTCCCCCCCACTAAACCCTGAACGACCTGCAAAGGTGAAGGGGGAGCAAGAAGATTGGAGGTGCAAGTCATAGAAATAGAAAGAGTGCACGGGTACCAAGCAGATGCCAAGCGCAGGAACGCCTGGACCCAGGACTCCGGGCCAACGTGGGGCAGGTGGGGGATGAGGATGGCTCTGAGGGGCCAGGTGTCGGGGAGGGGAGGCCCCACGGGGAGGAGAAATGGAACACGAAGACGCGGGGTACAGCGAGACAGACAGTGGCCCGGTGCGGCCCAATCTTTGGATCTGGAAGAGGGAAGACTGGGAAGTGAGAAGGAGTTAGGACACTTGACGAAGGGCCATGAAGGCCAGGGAGAGCGACGGCACCCCATGCAGCGCAGAGGCACAGGGGCTCTGCAGCGAGGCGGCGGCGAGCGGAAGCGTACAGAGCTACCGAATGGCATTTCCGTGACCAAGGCGATGGAGGCAGCGAGGACAGACTATACGCAGCCAGACTGTCCTCAACGGGAGTAGGGTGACGGGAACGCTCCCGAACGACACCTTCAGAACTGGGGGAAGGGAGGGCGGTGGCAGCGGAAGCAGCCACTGTACGGTAAGGAGTGTACTATAGACGCCTTCGCCATATATTCTGTTACCTAACCGACGTGAGTTTGCAGCACCTGCCCTTTGCAGATACAGAAACTGGGGGTTCAGAAGACAAACCTGCCCGAGGTCACACAGATGGAGATCTGCCCAACCCCAAAGCAGGCTCATTTCACAAACACCTGAACCACCAACCGCCTGGAGGGCCACTTGCTGGAGGCAAAATGGGAAAGAAGAGCAGACACTGACTATGGACTAGACAGGAGACAGCAAGACCGAATAAGAAGACAGCCCTCTCTTCTCCCCCAAAACGTGACTCCAAGGTTGAAAGGCAAGGGAATTGGAAAAGAGCGCTGGCCCCGGCAAGGAAGTGCGGTGGCCTCTCCAACTGAACCCAGGCGACGGCTTGGCCTCGAAGCAGCAGCACTGGACCTGCTGTATCCTCCCCTCCACCGAGAACGCCTGGGCACGCTGCATGTCAGTGCTTTTCCCCTCTCCACGCCTCATGGGGCAGAGAAGCTTTGCTCACACACGAGCAAAAACACCAGCAGCCGCCGAGTCGACCCCGCGAGAGCTGGATAAAATTAACTTGCAAAAGACAGCACGCTGTAACTAGCTTTGTGTTCCAACCTTTCTATATCTATTTAATTAAAGGCTCCTGTATAATTAGTGAACCCAAGAGTCAGATTCATTAGACAGCGAGAACCTAATTCCGCAACTGTTCTGCTAATGAAACTGCAGTCTACTTTGGAAGGTGGATCACACAGGGCACTGGGTACCAACGAAGCCCCAGGAAGCCCAGGAGAGCGGGAGGATGGGTTCATCCAGATGGTCACATGGTCAGGATGGACTTTTTGCTCCAGGAGCCTGGAGGGAGCAACCACGGGACGAGGTGGACCGAGGCCCGGCTGGCAGTGGGGATATATCCATGCTCTGAGTGGGGGTGAAAGTGGGCAGGAGGTGGGTGCCCGTGCTCCAACGGGCCAGTCAGGGCATCCTCGCCTACCTGAATGAGCCAGTAAGTGCATTCTCAGTCGCAAACTATCCAGGAACCGCTTTCCGCAGAGCTCACACCCGTACGTCTTCATCCCACTGTGCAGCTTCCTGTAGGGGAAAGGAAAAGACAGGTTGCTGCTGCTCTGGCTGGACAGAAAGCAGGCCCACCCCTACCTGGGGGCTTTGCAGCCATCCCTGTGGCAGGTGAGCAGGAGGAAGGGAGATGGAGGGCAGGGGAGCTGGAGGCGGGCACTGACGGAGACATATCCCTGGATCCATGACAGCCGGAAGCCCCCTTTCCCATGGAAGGCTGCCAAGGAAGCATCTATTCCTGGTCTTGTCCAAGGGGGCTAGAAGAATAGGGCACTTCCTACTTCTTCATCCACTGGCACACAGACCAAGAAGAAAAATCAGATTCAATTGTGGAGAGAGGGAAGAGGAAGCACCAGGCCAGTTAGACAGACATAATCCTCACAAACTAGCACACACCATACGTGGAGGCAGAGGTGCCTCTGCTTACTTCACTCATAGCACGGCCCTCACTGTGCTGCGTTGTGCATATACCTGGCTCCCCCAAGAGACCACTGACCTGGGAGGGCTGCCCCGTACCTGCTCTCTCTCATACCCCAGCACCCACACGGTGCAGCTTATTAGTGAACTGATGCCTTCATGGACAAAAGATGCTCCCCTCTCGGGGCATCCAGAGGTTCTCAAAACTGCAGTCACTCTCCAACCCACAAAACCTTCCCCAAAGGCCCAGCTCTTAAAGTGTTTTCCCTCTACGTCTGGCCAGAGGATGAGCCCTGGCAGAAAGAAAGGTTTGAAGAAACCAGATAACATCACTCTATAAACAGAAGGTGGTAGTCGTCGGTTTCGGCTTTCCAAAGAACTTCCATGTACGTTATCTCATTTATTCTGTGAGGTGAACCTGGCACCCATGACCACCCCTGGAAGACACAGGCCCTGGTCACCCCTGGTCACAGGCCCAGCCTGCAACCCTCTTCCGAACACAACTCCCAACCTGGGGCCTTTCCCACCAGACCCCGCCACTCGGTCAGGAGCCAGCAACAGAGCTGGTCAGAGGCAGGGAAGCAGGCGGCTAGTGGGCAAGTTCTGGGAGAGTCTGGGCCGCGGGCTGGCCAGGGGGCCATCTGGCCCAGAACTCTGCTTTTCCTCCCACCCACACTCCTGTTCTCAGGCCTTTACATGCCTCTGCCAGATACAGGATCCACCCCACCCTGTCTCTGCGCCTTGCCTGCCGCCTCCCCAGGGGCCTCAGCCCTGAGGAAGGAGCTGAGGGCGATAGGGCTGGCAGGTGGGCACCCTTAGAGCCAACAGCCCATTGCAGTCAGGATATTGATGTGTTAGGACCACAGTCAAAGGCTGGAGGGCTGCCGGTACTGATATTAGATGAAGGCAGGTGGGGAAGGGGAGTATTATACACTCAAGCCAGTGGTGCCCGGATCTGCTGTGCAGATCACAGAACTAAACCAAGCCACCCACTGCCAGCACCTTCCAAATCCCACAAGAACCCAGAGGTGCGTCAATACCCTGTGGGCCCCGGGATGAGTATGGGCGCCAGTCTAGTGGCTTGAAGACAACATACGGGGTCCACTGTGTGCAGCTTCTGACAATGATCAGGCCCAGCCCCCTGCACAGAACTCTTTCTCAATCACAGTCGTGTTTGCTTGCTTTCCCTTTACCCCTCTGCCAAAAACAACAAATGATTTCTCAATCACAAGAGCACACACACCCTCATCCATGACACTGTCGTGCGCCCCACCCCCATGTTATCTGAACCCCGGCCGAGGCTGATCCATCCCAATTGAGAAATAGTAACGGTACAGAACATTTTCACTGAACATTCTCAACTCTAAACATATTTCACAATGCTGGGCAATGGGACATGTCCTAATAGCATTCTGGGCAAAGCATGGTTTAAAATATGTACCCAGGCATGTTCGTGTGTGCGTGCACGCATGCATGTGCACACAACTGTAGCTGAGTATGCCTGTCACTTGTCTGGGCGTGACAAAGGTTTGCCTTCCTAAGAGCTGTTCCATGGAGCAGCAAAAGCTCTATTCACAAGTGGTTCCACAGGTGACCCTCGTACACAAGTTCATGGTCAGGTCAGGTGGATGGCAGCGTGTGGGTTCCAGTCTTACTTATCTCCATCTTTTTCTTCACTAATGCTTTTTTTTTTTTTAATATTTATTTATTTATTTGGCTGCACTGGGTCTTAGCTGCAGCATGTGGGATCTTTGTTGCAGCATGCAGGATCTTTTAGTTGCAGCACGCAGGATCTAGTTCCCTGACCAGGGATCAAACCTGGGCTCCCTGCATTGGGAGCGTGGAGTCTTAACCACTGGACCACCAGGGAAGTCCCTTCACTAATACTTTCTTAGCTTCCAGGGGTGCCCACCTCTGGGGTGGCTGTCAGGAGGAAGAGGAGGACAAACACCCATTCAGATTTGTTTTCCCAAAGGACACTGGAGTGGCCGGGCTTCAGGTTTCAGCAGTCAGCACCAGGATAAGCATCCTCACCCCGGCTCTTGGACTCCCATCTCTTCCCCCTGCCGGTTTCAGATCAAGTCTCTCACCGTGATGAACACTCTCTGGGTAACCCTACTGTTTTGTTTTGTTTTGTTTGGTGCAAATGGATTTGCCTGGCAACTGGTGTCAGTGGCTTTCTTGACCAACTGGATTGGCGTGGTGTGTAAGGTGATGCACTCTTGCCCTCTACTACAGAGGGAGCAGGATTCGGGGAAGGATGCCAGCTGAGCAGCCAGAAGACCTGGATTTTTGTCCTAACTTGGCCATTAACTTGCTTTGTGACCTTAGATAAATCACGTTATCACGATCTGTCTGCATTTTTTCACCTGTAAAGTGATGGGTGATATCTAAGGTTCTGGTTTCTCATGGTGTCAAAACTTTATTATTCCAAAGTCTTACCCATGTCCTTTTGCCCAGCCTCCAAGGAATTCCTCTGAGGGGCACTATTATCTCTCTGAGTCACGTTCCACTGTGTGATGTCTCATGACACCATGGCAGTCAGGCTAGGACAGCCCAAGCAAAACACTGACACCCATTCTCAGATATCTACTCATTTTGAAACCTTCTAATCCAGATGACCTGAGTTCCCTCCTTTACTCACCTGTGATCTTTCAGTGAAAGAAACTTCCAGAACTCATGACCAGCCTTTCTTTGGAACCATTCTGCTGCCATGCATCTTCCAGCCTTCAGAGACATGGGTGCCCTCTCCTGCCCAATCCTTGGGGTAAGGAGATTGCCTTGCACCTGACCCACTAACTCAGTGCCCTGCACGGGTTCCCAGAGGCGAGCATGGCATCCAAGTGATCCCACATGTAGTTCGAGGACAAAGGTCCTGCCTCACTGGCAGAGGGACCAGGGCAAAGCACACAAAGTTCAGGAGAGAAAAAGGGAACACCTCACAGGCCTGGAGCTCAGCTGAGACCAGTGCCGGTTCGCCCATCCCTGTCATTATTGTTCAGACACCAAGGGATGGATGTGAAGAGGTAGAGACTTCTAATTCAAAGCAAAGGGAAATGGCAGAGAAGAATCCGAGTGCCTTCGAGGACCCCCAACAGACTTTCTATGGCACGGGCTGCGGAATGTCCAATGTGGAAACAGAATCGCAACTGGTTTCCAGAGGGAAAGTACAAACTGCAGGAACTCAGGGTCTGTCACCCTAGACCCCAACCCTTACCACCTCTGCCGCCACACTATGCCGCTGCAACGCGTTCTGATGAAAATGGAAATTCCGTCCGCCTCCTTCTTCCTTACCACACACACTCATATTCTCCCAGGCCGGCCCCGCCTTTTCACAAGGTCAAACTACTCATGGTCATCTGAGGTCATCAGCCTCCACGATAACACAGGAAAGGAGGACAGCTGGGGACATCTTTGCACCTTTCTACATATGCTGCCTTGGTTTTCACACTCTCTTCTCTGAGAGGCAATAGTGTTGAACACTGTTTTGAAAGTAACCCAGTTCTAGATGGCCCAAGCAACTCCATGCTGGACTCAGAGGACCGTCCATTCCCCATAGGCTTCAGGGCCCCACCACCCGCTCTTGGGGAGCAGGCTCAGGTGCTCCCCAACTACGACCACACCTGGCCCACTGGGTAAACTCATCCTGAAGGTAACACGTTTTCAATTTTGTCCAAAAAGACAAAGAAAAAATTAACCTCTAATGGGTTTTTCTAGCTATCTTCTCAAGAGAACTGAATCATTATGGGAAATCAGAGGTAAGCAAATACGAACCTTTTAACAAGTAACTGGAGGGAAGGACACATTCCTTCTCACTGATTCTCAACCACACAACTCTCACTAGTAAGACCAAGCTAACAAGCTACACACTCGTTCAAACCACTTTCGTGCTGCTGTGAGTCTGAAAGTTCATAAAAACTCATCTGCTTCAGACTGTAACTATATAATAGCAGAAGCCGTGTTTACCTTTCCTTTTATTTATAGGGCCTAGTTTAGAAGTGACTACTCAATGCTGCTAAAGAAATTCCTCGATCTGAGGTGGGGTCCAGGCACCCTCCTCTCATCTGAACACTAGTCCAAGCACAAGAGCTTCATGGGCAGCCTCCAACCCCATCCTGTGCCCCTGAAGTCCACACAAGGAAGGCCAATGGCAACCTCATAGCCACATAAAGCCTGAGCTTCAGACCAACCTCACCCTCTGGATGAGTCTTCGTCTCCCCAGCCCGCTAGAAGACAACAGCAGAAAAAGTGGCAGCAGGGAGAGACTCACGCCAGACTCCATCCTCCCCACCCTCAGCCTCCAGGGACAGCTGACTACAACAGCTGTTCCCTAAGGAGTGCCCTCTGTACTACACCTTGCAGGAGAAGCTAGGCCATCCTGTATCCCACAGAGCCAAGGACTAAGGGGAGAATTCTAGAAGGGCCCGCAGCGCTGTTTGTCTGAGAGAGAGGGGTTCAAGACCCAGCACCACCAATGTTCCATTTCTTCCCAAGTTCTCTGCCTGGAGACAAATGGCAGTGAGAACAGACCAATAGGTAAGAAAGTCTAGAGAGGGAATTCTGTTCCAATAACCCAAGGGCTGCCCTTCTTCGCTGTGCCCCTGGGGAGATGGAAGTGCCTGCCCTATGAGTTTTGCTGAGCACACCACACCAGCACTGAAAACTAGGATCTGTTATGAGGGAAAGTGAGTGGAGGGAACTACCCACTTTTGCATGAGGAAAGACGCAGTGGGGAAGCCATCCTATAAGGAAGGGCCTTTATAAGATAACGTGTTCTTTGTTCTCACCCTAAGTGACTCTATCCCTTGCTCCCACCAACACTCCAGCTCCAGCAGCTCTGAAGGTCTTTCCAACTCACCCCCTCTACTTGGTCTGAGCTGCCCCACATGCAGAAGTCACCCCAATGCTTGATCTTTTGCTTGCTTTCTGATCCCGTGACAGTCAACTTGACCTATACAGTGCTTCTAGGGGTACTCAGAACAGACAAGGACAAGACAGGAGAGTCTGTGAGTCAGCTCCCAACGATGGTCTAAATGATCCTACTTTCTCAAAAGCCTGCTGCCCCATGGGAATCAATACTCTCTAAGGCCCTCTACTTACCATGGGAACCCAGCCCCCTGCAAACCTCTTGCCCCTCTCTTGATCAGGACCTGCCCGCTGGCCCTGACGTGCTACCTTGTCTCCCCATGTGGGCACTGTATGAGGCGGGTTCCTTCACAGGCTCTGACAATGCTCTGTCTTCAAAGCAGTAAATAACCCTTAAACCCAGTGGTAAGAGGACCTCACCTGGCCTCGCTCACCTCTCCGAGTCGAAACGGAACTGACAGAGGAAAAAGCTTATGTACTTCAGCAACGGGCTCACTCTTCTTCCCCAAACCATTAAGTTCACAATGTACCTTCAATGTCCACTTACCTTCAATTCGAATAAAAAGAGGAAGGCCAAATAGTCAATGCCATTCTGGACTTGAATTTTAAGAGGAAGAGATGAATGAAAAGCCATTAGGTTACCAGGGATTTATCGCCAAAAGCAACTTCCAGGGAGACTGCAGGGTGTTTCCATACATGGTCCAGCCTCCTGTACTTTCTCCACGTGCCTTTTTGTGGCGAAGGAATCCTCTGAACCGAGCCTGTTCCACTAGAGGCCTCCACCCTAAGCCAGAGCAGGTCATCCACAGGACATCTGGGATGCTCAGGGAATGTCCCCTCCCTTCTAAGGGTGACACGGTATCTTCTCAAGGAGCATCTCTTAATGCCACCAATGGTGAGTGACATATATCAGTCCCCGTGGGTCAACAATCACACCCAGTACCATTCTCCTTATGTACTTCCTTGGAGTATCAAGTTCCTGATTCTGGACTAAGCCCTTTATAAGTTCTTCAAAACTATAAGTTCCCAGAGGACAGGAACCAAGTCTCCATTTCCACCTCCCAATCCCTCAGCACAGATGCAGGCAGCCAGAGCAGACCCACGAGAGGCTATCGCTAGCGAAGCAGCCACCAAACACCCCAAGACAAAGGGATACTTGACACTGAAATCCAGCCCTGAGACTGCCTGGACTCAGAGAGAAGGTCTGGTGCCCCCAGGGAGAAAAAGAAAATAATAGTTCTAATATTGGCTAGGAAATGGGTCATGTTCATTTTCTCAAGGCATAAATAAGGGAAATTATCCTTTTACCCACTTTTTTTAAATGTTGAGATTAGACAGTCATTTGACAAGCTGCGAATGCTTAGCTGATATTACCACAAATTATCCTTCTAGCAATAGAGTTCGTTGCTCTCTGACTAGTCAATATTAATAAACATTACCGAATGCTTTTACAACACTATTTATTTTTTAATACAGCTCTTTATGTATGTCATAAAGTAAATATACCAATAAAAGGCAAGGATTTCAAACAACAGATTAAAAAAGGCAACCAAGAACTAACAGAGTGCTAGTTAACACCTTCCGTGCTGCTGAATGGGGGGCAGGCCTGCACCGAGTGTCCCTTTGCTGGGAATCCAGGCCTGTGGGCCATGGAAGATGGTGGCCATTTGGTTGTTTCAGAGCCTTTTAAAGGGAGGAGAGAGAATACCAAAGGAGGCATGTTTTCTCAAGAATGTAGATGAGAAGTGTGGTATACTGACTGACCGAAACACTAGACTAGTGGTGGGGGGGCTCAGTGTTCACCCCAGCTCTGCCAGGAACCATCCAGGTGACCTTGGTCAAACCACTTACCCTCTCCTAGATTTCACCCTGCAGCTTTGCAACAATGCAAGAATTGAGTTAGATGATTTCCTAGGTCCTTTGCAATCATGTTTATGACACCGAAAGGCTGTGGGGTTGACAGGGGTCTGTGCTAGCCAGACTATACCCGCCTTCGTGAAGAATCCACGCCAGATCCATCCCCTCAGCCTCTGTCATTGAGCCCAGATCACAGGAGGGACTCAGTGCCTCTTTGTTGAATGAATGAACAAACAAACATGAGAGGGAATTCAAGGAGAGAAAATGTAGAGGCTGAAGACTCCCCCACTGCCTCTATACACCCCCCCACACCCACCCACACACACCCCACACCCCACACCCCCCCCCCCCCCCCCCCCCACAACCCCA